>NC_056731.1:1220713411-1220739495 GCF_019279795.1 Protopterus annectens | reverse complement strand
ATAAGCAGTTTCTGTGTCTTCTTATTAGCAGTAACAAGCACTGTTTCTGTCTGCTTATTGGCAGCAATAAGCACTGTCTGTGCCCGCTTAGTAATAGTAATAAGCACTGTCTATGTGCTTATTAGCAGTAATAAGCACTGTCTGTGTCTGCTTATTAGCCGTAATAAGCATTGTCTGTTTCTGCTTATTAGCACCTATAAGCAGTGTCTGCTTATCAGCAGTAAAAACCACTGTCTGTGTCTGCTTATTAGCAGTAATAAGCACTGTTTGTGTCCACTTATTAGTAGTTATAAGCACTTCTGTGTCCGCTTATTAAGAGTAATAAGCACTGCGTCCGATTGTTAACAGCAATAAGCAGTGTCTACGTCTGCTTATTACCAGTAATAAGCAGTGTCTGCTTATTAGCAGTAATAAGCACGGTCTGTGTCTGCTTATTAGCAGTAATAACCAGTGTCACTGTCCGCTTAATAGCAGTAATAAGCACTGTGTCCGCTTATTAGCATTAATAAGCACTGTCTGTGTCTGCTTATTAGCAGTAACAAGCACTGTCTATGTCTGCTTAGCAGTAATAAACAGTGTTTGTGTCTGCTTAAAAGCAGTAATAAGCACTGTCTGTGTCAGCTTATTAGCAGTAACAAGCACTGCCTGTGTCTGCCTATTAGTAGTAACAAGCACTGTGTGTGTCTGCCTTTTAGCAGTAATAAACAGTGGTTGTGTCTGCTTATTAGGTTCATAGGTTCATAGGTTTATACTAGGCTATCTGCCCTAAGGCATTTATAAGCCTAGCCCAAATTATTGTGGCTTACGCCACCCCTTATATGAAAAAATACTGTGCCCATTAGTTTGTTGTGCCTCTGTCCAGCAGTGACCCAGAGATGATTCCCGGTAAACCCCACGATCTCCCATCCACAGGTCTAGATTTCTCTTGAACAGAGTCAGCGAGATGCTCTGCCTCACATGGACCGGGATTTTATTCCACAGCATAGGGAGTCTCTGAGTGATAAATCTATCCCTCCAGCATTTCCTATTTATATCCGTGCTAAGGTTTAAGTCGCTTGCTCTAGTGGTTTTGGTGGATTTGGATTTTTTGAGGTGGAGCATGTCCATTAATTCCGGGTTGGACATGGCCTTGTATGTCAGGCACATGTCACCTCTGAGCAGACGGTATGCAACTGAATAGAGCTGGAGTTTCTTCAATCTGGCAGCATATGACAGATTTTGGAGTCCCTTTATCCTTTTGGTGAGGAACTTTTGGGGTCTCTCCAATTGCTGCAGATGTCGGGTGAGATACATCCCGAATGGGGCATTGTACTCGATCATTGGTCTGATAAGTGAAGAGTACAGGGGAACAATGACCTCACTAGATCTGGATGTGAATCCTTCATGATCAGGTGGGCAATGTAGAAGGTCTTTCTAACCACTTTAGCAATGTGAGTATCAAAGAAAGGCCACTGTCAACCTGGGTCCCCAGGTCCCTGATAACCTCTTCTGTGCTTAGTGGATTGCCACCTATGGTAGCTTGGGGTTACCTTGTTTTTCCGAAGGGTATGACTATACATTTTTGGCTTAACTTCAGGCCATGGCTCTGGCACCAGCTATCTGTTTCCGTGAGTCCCTTCTGAAGGATATCCGTGTCCGATGCACTTTCCACTATGGCGCCCAGTTTGCAGTCATCTGCAAACTTTGTCAGCCAAAGTCCTCCCATGTTGGCCTGTACTTCTGAGAAGTAGATGCCAAACAATAGGGGCCAGGACCGACCCTGTGGGACACCACTTCAGACCGGCTTGGAGTCTGACACAGCTCCAGCAACTCTAACCCTGTGGGTTCTGTCCTTAAGCCAGTTTGCAACCCATCTTGTGACATATGGGTTTACATTTAAGCTGGTAAGTTTTTCACAATACCAGTGGGGTATTGTGTCGAAAGCCTTGCAAGGTCAAGGTAGGCTGTATGGACTGCCTTTCCCTCATCAATGGCCTTGGTGACTATTTCAAGAAGTCGACCACGCTCAAAAGGCATGATCTTCCCTTGACAAAGCCAAACTGGGGTCCAATGTCTGCAAGTCCCTATATCTTTGTTTATGAGCTCCATTATGATCCTCTCCATAGCTTTGCAGACTAGACTTGTTAAGCTTATGGGCGGTAATTACCAGGGTCCGTAGAGGCGCCACCTTTGTGGAGTGGGACCACAGTTGCCGTGACGCCACTCCTTGGGCACGATCCTGTGGTAAGGCTGAGATTAAACAGCTGCCTTATGTGGTTTAATTCCTCATTTAGCTGTAGCACACAGCCGGGGACACCATCCGGTCCCATTGATGCTGTGTTTTAGCTTTAGAGAGAGCAGCTTTCACCTACGCATTTGAGATGTCCGGGAGGCTACACTCGGCTGGGATAGTTATCTCCTTTAGGGGAGAGGGGTGAAGTTTGCACTGAACCTGTCTGCCAGTATGTTGGCAATGTCTGTGGGTTCAGTGATTTTTGTATCATTTTGGACTAATTCTGAGCATATCTGTGAGTTTCCACCCAGGTTCCTAACATAGCTGAAAAAGGCCTTATGATTGTCCTTTGAATCCATGGCAATTTTTCTCTCAAAATTGGCCTTAGTTGATTTTATGAGTGCTCGTATTTTTTTACTAACAATGATCAGGGGTGACTTCCCTTTTATGGATTTTGTTCTATCATGTAATAGCTTTCTCCTCTTATTGTAAAGTTTGTTAATGGCTGGGGTCATAATAAACACTGTGTGTGTCTGCTTATTAACATTAATAAGTATGGTCTGTGTCCACTTATTAACAGTCATAAATACTGTCTGTATCTGCTTTTTAGCAGTAATAAGCACAGTCTGTGTTCACTTAGTAACCTTAATAAGCACTATCTGTGTCTGCTTATTAGCAGTAAAAAGCACTGTCTGAGTCTGCTCATTAGCAGTAATAAGCACTGTCTCTGTCTGCTTATTGGCAGTAACATACACTGTCTGTGTCTGCTTATTAGCAGTAATAAGCATTGTCTGTGTCCACTTATTAGCAATAATAAGCATTGTCAGAGTCTGCTCATTAGCAGTAATAAGCACTGTCTCTGTCCGCTTATTGGCAGTAACATACACTGTCTGTGTCTGCTTATTAGCAGTAATAAGCATTATCTGTGTCCACTTATTAGCAATAATAAGCATTGTCTGTGTCGGCTTATTAGCAGTTATAAGCACTGTCTGTGTTCACTTATCAGCAGTAATAAGCACAGTCTGTGTCTGCTTATTAGCAGAAATAAGCACTGTGTGTGCCCATTTAATAACAGTAATAAGTACTGTCTGTGTCCTTTTATTAGCAGTAATAAGCACTGTCTGTGTCTGCTTATTAGCAGTAATAAGCACTGTCTGTGTCTGCTTATTAGCAGTAATAAGCACTGTCTGTGTCCGCTTATTAGCAGTAATAAGCACTGTGTCCGCTTATTAGCAGCAATAAGCACAGTCTGTCTGCTTATTAGCAGTAATAAGTACTGTCTGTGTCAGCTTATTAGCACTGTCTGTGTCTGCTTATAAGCAGTAATAAGCACTGTCTGTGTCTGCTTATTAGCAGTAATAAGCACTGTCTGTGTCTCCTTATTAGCAGTAATAAGCACTGTCTGTGTCGGCTTACTAGCAGTAATAAGCACTCTCTGTGTCTGCTTATGAGCAGTAAAAAGCACTGTCTGTTTCCACTTATTAGCCATAATAAGCAGTGTCTGCTTATTAGCAGTAATAAGCACTGTCTGTGTCTGCTTATTAGCAGTAATAAGCACTGTCTGTGTCTGCTTATTAGCAGTAATAAGCAGTGTCTGTGTCTGCTTAATAGCAGTAATAAGCACTGTCTGTGTCAGCTTAATAGCAGTAACAAGCACTGCCTGTGTCTGCTTATTAGCAGTAACAAGCACTGTCTGTGTCTGCTTTTTAGCAGTAATAAGCAGTGGTTGTGTCTGCTTATTAGGAGTAATAAACACTGTGTGTGTCTGCTTATTAACAGTAATAAGCACTGTCTGTGTCCACTTAGAAACAGTAATAAGCAGTGTCTGTGTCTGCTTATTAGCAGTAATAAGCACTGTCTGTGTCCACTTATTAGCAGTAATAAGCACTGTCTGTGTCCACTTATTAGCAGTAATAAGCACTGCATCAGCTTATTAGCAGTAATAACAGTGTCTGTGTCTGTCTGCTTATTAGCAGTAATAACCACTGTATGTGTCTGTCTGCTTATTAGCAGTAATAAGCAGTGTCTGTGTTTGCTTTTTAGCAGTAATAAGCACGGTCTGTGTCCTCTTTTTAGCAGTAACAAGCACAGTCTGTGTCTGCTTATTAGCAGTAATAAGTACTGTCTGTGTCAGCTTATTAGCAATAATAAGCATTGTCAGAGTCTGCTCATTAGCAGTAATAAGCACTGTCTCTGTCCGCTTATTGGCAGTAACATACACTGTCTGTGTCTGCTTATTAGCAGTAATAAGCATTATCTGTGTCCACTTATTAGCAATAATAAGCATTGTCTGTGTCGGCTTATTAGCAGTTATAAGCACTGTCTGTGTTCACTTATCAGCAGTAATAAGCACAGTCTGTGTCTGCTTATTAGCAGCAATAAGCATTGTGTGTGTCCATTTAATAACAGTAATAAGTACTGTCTGTGTCCGTTTATTAGCAGTAGTAAGCACTGTCTGTGTCTGCTTATTAGCAGTAATAAGCAATGTCTCTGTCCGCTTATTAGCAATAACAAGGGTGTCTGTGTCTGCTTATTAGCAGTAATAACCATTGTCTGTGTCCGCTTATTAGCAGTAATAAGCACTGTCTGTGTCAGCTTTTTAGCAGTGATAAGCATTGTCTGTGTCAGCTTATTAGCACCTATAAGCAGTGTCTGTGTCTGCTTATTAGCAGTAATAAGCACTGTCTGTGTCTGCTAATTAGCAGTAACAAGCACTGTCTGTGTCTCCTTGTTAGCAGTAATAAGCATTGTCTGTGTCAGCTTACTAGCTGTAAAAAGCACTGTCTGTGTCTGCTTATTAGCCGTAATAAGCATTGTCTGTTTCTGCTTATTAGCACTTATAAGCAGTGTCTGCTTATTAGCAGTAATAAGCACTGTCTGTGTCTGCTTATTATCAGTAATAAGCACTGTCTGTGTCTGCTTATTAACAGTAATAAACAGTGTCTGTGGCTGCTTAAAAGCAGTAATAAGCACTGTCTGTGTCAGCTTATTAGCAGTAACAAGCACTGCCTGTGTCTGCTTATTAGTAGTAACAAGCACTGTCCGTGTTTGCTTTTTAGCAGTAATAAACAGTGGTTATGTCTGCATATTAGGAGTAATAAACACTGTGTGTGTCTGCTTATTAACAGTAATAAGCACTGTCTGTGTCCACTTAGTAACAGTAATAAGCAGTGTCTGTGTCAGCTTATTAGCTGTAATAAGCACTGTCAGTGTTCACATATTAGCAGTAGCAAGCACTGTCTGTGTCCACTTATTAGCAGTAATAAGCACTGTGTCCATTTAATAGCAGTAATAAGCATTGACTGCATCAGCTTATTAGCAGTAATAACAGTGTCTGTGTCTGTCTGCTTATTAGCAGTAATAAGTACTGTCTGTGTCTGTCTGCTTATTAGCAGTAATAAGCAGTGTCTGTGTCTGCTTATTAGCAGTAATAAGCATGGTCTGTGTCCTCTTTTTAGCAGTAACAAGCACAGTCTGTGTCTGCTTATTAGCAGTAATAAGCACTGTCTGTGTCTGCTTATTAGCAGTAATAAGCACTGTCTGTGTCTGCTTATTAGCAGTAATAAACAGTGTCTTTGGCTGCTTAAAAGCAGTAATAAGCACCGTCTGTGTCAGCTTATTAGCAGTAACAAGCACTGCCTGTGTCTACTTATTAGTAGTAAGAAGCACTGTCCGTGTTTGCTTTTTAGCAGTAATAAACAGTGGTTATGCCTGCTTATTAGGAGTAATAAACACTGTGTGTGTCTGCTTATTAACAGTAATAAGTATGTTCTGTGTCCACTTATTAACAGTCATAAATACTGTCTGTGTCTGCTTTTTAGCAGTAATAAGGACTGTCTGTTTTCACTTAGTAACATTAATAAGCACTGTCTGTGTCTGCTTATTAGCAGTAACAAACACTGTCTGTGTCTGCTCAGTAGCAGTTATAAGCAGGGTCTTTGTCTGCTTATTAGCAGTAACAAACACTGTCTGTGTCTGCTTATTAGCAGTAACAAGCACTGTCTGTGCATGCTCAGTAGCAGTTATAAGCAGGGTCTTTGTCTGCTCATTAGTAGCAATAAGCACAGTCTGTGTCAGCTTATTAGGGGTAACAAGCACTATCAGTGTCTGCTTACTATCAGTAATGAGCACTGTCTGCGTCCACTTATTTGCAGTGACAAGCACTGTCTGTGTTGACTTATTAACAGTAATAAGCACTGTCTGTGTCTGCTTATTACCAGTAATAAGCACTGTCTGTGTCTGCTTATTAGCAGTAATATGTACTGTCTGTGTCCGCTTATTAGCAGTAATAAGCAATGTCTGTATCCGCTTACTAGCAATTATATGCACTGTCTGTGTCCACTTGTTAGCAGTAATAAGCACTGTCTGTGGCAGCTTAGTAGCAGTAAAAAGCACTGTCTGTGTCCGCTTATTAAAACTAATAAGCAGTTTCGGTGTCTGGTTATTAGCAGTAATAAGCACTGTTTGTGTCCGCTTATTAACAGTAATAAGCACTGTGTCCGCATATTAGAAGAAGCAAGCACTGTCGTTGTCTGTCTGCTTTTTAGCAGTAATAAGTGGGTCAATATTATGTTTTTGACAGGTGAAAATATCGACTCTGCCTTGTTTGACACCAAAATTTTGAACTACAAAATTAGCGAATGGCCAAATCACCGATTTCTTTCCAACAGAAAGAAAATGGTTTGCCAAACACCAATGCCACACAAAAACAAATATATTTAAATAGAGGGCTCTGTCCCACCCCCCCCCCCCAGTGTGAGGGCCTGTGCCCCACACCCCCCAAACTAAATATTATAAGTCTGAGGCCACACTACAGTAAGGGAAAGGGCAGGTGTAAGAAAATGGCCAACCAATTTATTTCCTTTGGAAAGAAATTGGTGATTTGCCCGTTTGCTAATTTTGTAGTTCGACATTTTGGTGTCGAACAAGTTAGAGTTGACATTTTCACCTGTCGACAATATAATATAGACACTAATAAACAATGTCTGTGTCTGCTAATTAACAGTAATAAGCACTGTCTGTGTCCACTTATTAACAGTAATAAGGATGGTCTGTGTCCACTTATTAGCAGTAATAACCCCTGCTTGTGTTTGCTTATTAGCAGTAATAAGCACTGTCTGTGTCCACTTATTAACAGTAATAAGCACTGTCTGTGTCCATGTAGTTACATTAATAAGCACTGTCTGTGTCTGCTTATTAGCAGTAATAAGCATTGTCTGTGTCCGTCTTTTAACCAGTAATAAGCACTGTCTGTGTCCACTTAGTAACAGTAATAAGCAGTGTCTGTGTCTGCTTATTACCTGTAATAAGCACTGTCACTGTCTGCTTATTAGCAGTAACACGCACTGTCTGTGTCCGCATATTAGCAGTAACAAGCAATGTCTGTGTCTGCTTAGTAGCAGTAATAAGCCCTGCCTGTGTCAGCTTAATAGCAATAACAAGAACGGTCTTTGTCTGCTTCTTAGCAGTAATAAGCAATGTATGTGTCTGCTTATTAGCAGTAATAAGCATTGTCTGTGTCTGCTTATTAGCAGTAACAGGCACTGTCTCTGTTCACTTATTAGCACTTATAAGCAGTGTCAGTGTCTGCTTATTAGCAGTAATAAGCACTGTCTGTGTCCACTTATTAATAGTAAAAAGCAGTGTCTGTGTTTGCTTATTAGCAGTAATAAGCGGTGTCTGTGTCCACTTAGTAACAGTAATAAGCAGTGTCTGTGTCAGCTTATTAGCTGTAATAAGCACTGTCAGTGTCCACATATTAGCAGTAGCAAGCACTGTCTGTGTCCACTTATTAGCATTAATAAGCACTGCGTCCACTTATTAGCAGTAATAAGCACTGATTGTGTCTGCTTATTAGCAGTAATAAGCACTGTCTGTGTCCACTTATTTGCAGTAACAAGCACTGTCTGTGTTGACTTATTAGCAGTAATAAGCACTGTGTCTGCTTATTAAAAGTAATAAGCACTGTCTGTGTCTGCTTATTCGCAGTAATAAGCACTGTCTGTGTCAGCTTATTAGCAGTACAAGCACTGTCTGTGTCTGCTTATTAGCAGTAATAAGCACTGTCTATGTCAGCTTATTAGCAGTAATAAGCAGTGTCTGTGTCTACTTATTAGCGGTACTAAGTAGTGTATGCTTATTAGCAGTAATAAGCACTGTCTGTGTCCACTTATTAGCAGTAATAAGCAGCATCTGTGTCTGCTTATTAGCAGTAATAAGCATGGTCTGTGTCTGCTTATTAGCAGTAGAAAGCACTGTGTGTGTCTGCTTATTATCAGTAATGAGCACTGTCTGTGTCTGCTTATCAGTAGTAACAAGCACGCTCGCTGTCTGGTTATTAGCAGTAATAAGCACGGTCTGTGTCTGCTTAATAGCAGTAATAAGCACCATCTGTGTCTGCTTATTAGCAGTAATAAGCAGTGTCCGTGCATGCTTATTAGCAGTAATAAGCAGTATCTGTGCCTGCTTATTAGCAGTAATGAGCACTGTCTGTGTCTGCTTATCAGCAGTAACAAGCACTGTCTGTGTTTGCTTGTTAGCAGTAACAAGCACTGTCTTTGTCTGCTTTTTAGCAGTAATAAGCACTGTATGTGTCCACTTAGTAGCAGTAATAAGCACTGTCTGTGTCAGCTAATTAGCAGTAGTAAGCACTGAGTCCACTTAATAGCTGTAAAAAGCAGTGTCTGTGTCTGCTTATCACCTGTAATAAGCAGTGGCTGTGTCTGCTTATTAGCAGTAATAAGCACTGTCTGTATCTGCTTATTAGCAGTTATAAGCAGTGTCTGTGCCTGCTTATTAGCAGTAATAAGCACTATCTGTGTCTGTCTGCTTATTAGCAGTAATAAGCACTGTCTGTGTCTGCTTATTAGCAGTAATAGTCACTGTCTGTGTCTCCTTAGCAGTAATAAGCACTGTGTCTGCTTATTAGCAGTAATAAGCACTGTCTGTGTCTGCTTATTAGCAATAATAAGCACAGTCTGTGTCCGCTTATTAGTAGTAACAAGCACGGTCTGTGCCTGCTTATTAACCGTAATAAGCAGTGGCTGTGTCTGCTTATTAGCAGTAATAATCACTATCTGTGTCTGCTTATTAGCAGTAACAAGCACGGTCTGCGTCCACTTATTAACAGTATTAAGCACTGTCTGTGTCTACTTATTAGCAGTAACAAGCACTTTCTGTGTCAGCTTATTAGCGGTAATAAACACTGTCTTTGTCTGTTTATTAACAGTAATAAGCACTGTCTGTGTCCAGTTATTAGCAGTAATAAGCACTGTTGGTGTCTGCTTATTAGCAGTAACAAGCCCTGACTGTGTCTGCTTATTAGCAGTAGTAAGCACTTTTTGTGTCTACTTATTAGTAGTTATAAGCACTGTCTGTGTCTGCTTATTAAGAGTAGTAGCACAATCTATCTGCTTATTAGCAGTTATAAGCAGTGTCTGTGTCTGCTTATTAGCTGTAATAATCACTGTCTGTGTCCACTTAGTAACAGTAATAAGCACAATGTGTTAATGCTTATTAGCAGTAATAAGCATTGTCTGTTTCTGCTTATTAGCAGTAATAGTCACTGTCTGTGTCTGCTTATTAGCAGTAATAAGCACTGTCTGTGTCGCTTAGTAACAGTAATAAGCACTGTCTGTGTCCGCTAATTAGCAGTAGCAAGCAGTGCCTGTGTCTGCTTATTAGCAGTTATAAGCAGTGTCTGTGTCTGCTTATTAGCAGTAACAAGCACTGTCTGTGTTTGCTTATTAGCAGTAATAAGCACTGTCTGTGTCCGCTTAGAAACAGTAATAAGCAGTGTCTGTGTCCACTAATTAGCAGAAACAAGCACTGTCTGTGTCTGCTTATTAGCAGTTATAAGCAGTGTCTGTGTCCACTTAGTAACAGTAATAAGCACTGTCTGTGTCTGCTTATTAGGAGTAATAAGCACTGTGTCAGCTTATTAGCAGTAGCAAGCACTCTCTGTGTCTGCTTATTAGCAGTAATAAGCAGTGTCTGTGTCCACTAATTAGCAGAAACAAGCACTGTCTGTGTCTGCTTATTAGGAGTAATAAGCACTGTGTCAGCTTATTAGCAGTAGCAAGCACTCTCTGTGTCTGCTTATTAGCAGTAATAAGCACTGTCTGTGTCTGCTTATTAGCAGTAATAAGCACTGTCTGTGTCAGCTTATTAGCAGTAATCAGCAGTGTCTGTGTCTGCTTATCAGCAGTACTAAGTAGTGTCTGCTTATTAGCAGTAATAAGCACAGTCTGTGTCTGCTTATTAGCAGTAAGAAGCATGCTCTGAGTCTGCTTTTTAGCAGTAATAAACATGGTCTGTGTCTGCTTATTAGCAGTAATCAGCAGTGTCTGTGTCTGCTTATTAGCAGTACTAAGTAGTGTCTCCTTATTAGCAGTAATATGCACTGTCTGTGTCTTTTTATTAGCAGTAATAAGCACTGTCTGTGTCTGTTTATTAGCAGTAATAAGCACTGTGTGTGTCTGCTTATTAGCATTAACAAGCACTGTCTGTGTCTGCTTATTAGCAGTAATAAGCACTGTCTGTGTCTGCTTATTAGCAGTAACAAGCACTGTCTGTGTCTGCTTATTAACAGTAATAAGCAGTGTCTGTGTCTGGTTATTAGCAGTAATAAGCGCTGTCTGTGTCTGCTTATTGGCTGTAATAAGCACTGTCTGTGTCTGCTTATTAGCTGTAGTAAGCACTGTCTCTGTCTGCTTATTAGTTGTAATAAGCAGACACAGGGTCTTGAAGGAAAAGTTAAGCAAGAGGGAGAGGAAGGATTCATGAAGGTTTAGGAAATATGATACAGAATCTTTTTATTTATTTGCAGTCCCAATCCATCTTTATTGAATACTTCATCACTTAGTTAGACATCCCACACACCTCATGCTTAGTACACAAAGTATTCTGGAAATTTAAACACAGTGATTCATGTAAATGTCAAAAGTTATAAATGTGTTATCTTTGTTTCAGACAGAAACAGCTATTTGTTCAGTTCAAGGCCTAGCTTACTATATCTTCCTCCCTCAATGCTTCTAACTACCGTGACCATTTTTTCTGATGGTATTTGCTTTTCTTTTTCTTTTTTTTTTCATCAGTCATTGAGCAACTCTTGTTTTTTTTTAATCATTCATCAAATCTACGACTTCTTTCAAATTGTGCTCATTTGCCTATTTCTACTTTTCTTTTATTGCTTTCTTGCAACAATCCATACTAATGACACCAATTCTCTCCTGCACTTACTATCTCCAGGTTTTCTCATACAGTATAACTTAAAAAGAAATCAGCTCATTTGGGCTCCAACATCCCCCTACTACCTCATCTGCTAACTTTTTTTAGATCTGAATGAACTTCCTCAACTGAACGATGTGAACCCAGGATCCTAATCTATCTCTTCTACATCTCCAGCACTTATCACTAACTTCTGGGAACATCTTATTCAGCTTTTGGGGGATAAGAAATATTTGTGAAGGCATTTCCAGGTAAATATTTGAAATTTACTGTCTTCGCTCACTTTATTTGGAGTGGTACATAGCCTTCTACAGCTCACTTAGTTTTTTTCCCAGGTATTTATCATTTTTCGGCTTGCTTTTCCTGCTCTTGTCTTCTTTAAGGCTCAATATAGCTTTGTTAGTAATCCACTTGAGTTTGCTTCAGTAGTTCTTTCTTCTGTTAACAACCATACTAAAGGTGTTTTTATTTCCATTTGTGCTTTTGTTACTTCCTTATTTTCCAGGCGTGGTTAACAGGGTTTATAGAGCACCCAGTTCACTCTGCTTATTTGGTACATCTCCATTATTTCTTTCTACTCCATCCTTTCCTTCACTTTTCTTAACTGCTCAAAGAATGCTATATTCTTATTCCATATTCATCTTTCCTTAGCAACTCTTAAGTTGGCATATGGGCCTACCTTATTCAATCCAATTGGGCATCATTCAAAATTCCATCAAATTCCTATTCTTCCCAGACCTTCTCCCTAACCACCTCTCTTAGTTTATCAAAGGACTCTGATTTTACTTCCGTATTTGTTAATATGCTCTAAAATTGCTCCAGGTTGTAATATTAAATTGTACTAATTCTCTACATATGAATTATTCTTCAGCTGATAAACCAACTTCAGCTAGGTAGCTAGATAATAATCTTACAAGCATGATACATCTCTCCCTCCCTCCTCTTGTACCACTATTATGTTCTCCCAGCTAACCCTTAGCTTTTTAATGTTCCTCAAAAATTGCTTTACAGCCCTACCAAGATCTTTTTATTTATTCTGGTCGTGTGTGAACAGAAAAGCTTGTCCTATATACAAAATCAGCAGGACAATAAACATACTTACTGTTTGTATCTTCATATCTAACTCCACTGTTATCATGTCCCATTTCCTTATCATTTCTGTTATTTTATTGATTACATCCTTCCAAGTCTCTAGATGCAAGTCCTGGGATATTCTCAAAATCCATACTCCTAAATACTTTAATTTATAATGTCCCCAGAGACTTGGGTATTCTTGAATTATCTGAATTGATGGGGCATAGTTTACTGTTATAGCTTTAGTGTTATCCTCCTTAATTTTATATCCTGCTAGCTTTATAAACTGCCACATTAATTACATTAATTTTGGGATATCCCTTTCTGGTTTTGTTAAGAACAATATAATATCATCTGCAAACATGGCTAACTTATATTGCTTCTTTACATTGGGCCACCTTGCTATGTTAGACTGCCATATCTTAACTGCTAAAGGTTCCAAAAACACGGCAAAGAGTAGAGGGGAGAGCAAGCATTCCTGCTATGTTCCCTTTTTATGCTAAACTTTTGATGTAATTCTCCCATTTAACTTAATTCTTGCCTCTGAGCCTTCACACATATTTTGTAGCAATTGCGACATAGTTTGTGGAAACCCCATTTTAAATAATACTTTCTATAGTTACTTCCAATGCACTCTGTTGAATACCTTTTTGTGTCTAAACTCAACATCACTAGCAGTATGTTTAATTTTACCACTTGCTTATGTAGTAAATTGACTAGATGGATGATATCGAATGTTTGCCTATTGTTAACAAATCCACAGTGATCATAGCTGATAAGGTAGGGAAATACTTATGCCATCCTTTCTGCTATTATGCCTGCAAACACTTTATAGGCATACTTTAAGACTGCTATTGGTCTATATTTGTCAAGTCTTTTCCTTCTTTAGGCATTACTGAAATAACAGCTTGTCTCCACCGAAGGGGGTATTTTGTTTGTTTATAGAACTTTATTAAATAGCCCATTCCATTTTTTTATTCCCTTTCCCCTACCTTCCAGATCTCCACTGGGAGTCTGTCCCAGCCCAGAGTTTTATGTTTTGCTGGTTTATCTCTTTGCATTTTAATTTCCTGACTAGTGAAGAGTTTAATTAACTCAAGACCCTATTCTCTAGACAAAGTTTGTAACTCCAGTGCTTCAAAAAACTCCTAATATAACTGCTGCCAGCTGTCAACCTCAGCCTGCAACACACAAAATTTTTTATCAAAAAATCATGGTCCAGAAAAACTCTCTAAGCCATTACCAT
This sequence comes from Protopterus annectens, assembly GCF_019279795.1. Lineage (NCBI taxonomy): Eukaryota > Metazoa > Chordata > Ceratodontiformes > Protopteridae > Protopterus > Protopterus annectens. The sequence continues at coordinate 1,220,725,735 of NC_056731.1, read as the reverse complement.
TAAAACTTTATCCTTTCTCCAAAGGGCATTTAGCAACTGTTTTTTCAAATAGAATGTCTGCATTTTTGTCACTTATCGGGCAAGGGAAGTGCCTGTATCCTCCACCCGAGGCAAACCAACTCTGTGTTCTATCAATCAAAATTGCTTCCTTCAGAAGATCAGCCCATTTACTAAGTTGTTCAATCGAAAGTCTCTGCCATCGTCACCTTCCGATCTCCCAGGGATGTTAATGAACCTGAAGTTCTCCTCATGCTCTTGATCTTCCATTTCTGTTTTTTTTTTTCATCCAGTTCCTCCCTAGCCACCTTCAAAGCTGTCAAGGTGTTTGATGCTTTGCTACTCTCAGTTTGCAAATTTTGTATGCCATCTGAATGAGACATCAATGCTGACTCGATTTCTGAAAAACAATTATATCATTCCTATTCATCTGGTCTGTTATGTTACCCCCAATTCTGATTAGTTCTTCATACAATTTATCCAATTTCTCTGCTATAGCAGCTGTCTCCATCTCTACTGCCATGCAGTCTTGTGAAGAATGGTTACATTTGCATTTCTGGTCTGCCAAAAGGTTGCCTTTCTTTTTTTTTCTTTTTGCTATCCATTTGCTTTGTTCCTCTTGGCTTCCTCCTCTTTTTTGACTTCTGCAATTTTTCTCAATCAGTTGAAATATGCCATTTATCCACTGTGTAACTTGCCTTATTGTTCTATTGGGGAGAGCCCACCCAGTCCACTGCCTAACTGTTTGGTGCTAAACCAAAACCATGATGCAAAATCATAACAGGCTTTTTAATTCTCTATTTATTGTTAGAATGACTAGATGTGCTTAATTACTCACTATCATTGTTATATAATCCCTTCAGGAGGAATAGCGTTGTATTAAAGGACAGGATGGAGGCAACAGTGATCCCTTTATAAATAAGAATGTCTAGAAAGGAACTAGGTCATTTCATAGTGCTCCTTTAAATAATATGGAAAGAATTAAGTAGAGAAGGTCAGTGGAGTTCCTTAATGCAAACTGACAGCAATGGCCAGCACTATAGATTCACCCAATAGACAGCTTTCCAGTCATATCATAGCCACTTAAGTGGATGGTCTTCTGCCAAGTCTAGAAAGGGAAACATGATGGATAAAGTTATTTTTACACTTCACTGATAGGGTTACCACCTGTCCCACTTTACGAGGGACAGTCTCTCTCTTTGGGCAGTTGTGTCCTGCAAAAAAATTGAAAAAATAGCAAATGTCCTGAGATTTTAGGACAAAAATATTTCCTATATTTTATGTAATAGTTGCACAAAACAATTATTTTGTATCTGAAACACCTAAATGTTATAAGAAACAGAATTAGAAACTAAAATGCTACAAGAATGAGCTTTTATTTTGGCAAAAAAAGTGAAGTTCTGTCCTTTTTACTGGCCGTGGGTATGTTTCGCCCTGCAAAATCTGACGTTTGTACCAAAAATGTCCCACTTTGGGCATTTGAAAAGGTGGCAACTCTATTCACTGAAGCCTTTGAGGCAATGGTTCACTGGAAATCTGCAGCGAAACTAGAGGGTATCAATGTGGAACTTAATTAGCTGAAGTGGATACAACACTTGGTAGCTAACTGGAGGCAAAATGTAAAAGTTAAGGAAGAGCTATCAAACAGATACTAGTGTGGTTATCTACCAGAACCAGTCATGTTTGTCAAATTTGTATCACATGTCACACATGGTTTAGATAGCAAAATTATCATTTTCTCAATGGAGACTCAATCCACATCATGGATTATGTGTAGTCTGAAAGGCTAAAAATAGCCAAAAACTGGAGTTTGATTGCAAAAATTGGAAAGTTATGCACTTTCATGTTGGAGAGAGATGGGGGAATCACTGGATGAATTATGAGGGATACTCCTAGGGTAGACAGAGAAAAAAAATCTAATCACGGCAAAACAACCAACAAATCAGCCGCCAAACTTAAAACTTGTTGAAACATATGTTTAATACCAAAAGTAGGTTAAAAACATCCACAGTTTAGTGCTTTCATCTGTAACAGTAAGACATCATCAAAACTATGAATGCACTGCTTGTGGAAGCAATTTTAAAAAATAAGTGCAGAAAAGACACCTCCCATGTAAACCAATCACAGCATGTTATAGCTGAAATCAGTGTGAAACAGAAAAAATAAAGTAACAACACTAAAAATAAGTCAAAACTTTTAAAACCTGAACCAAAACACATAAATACAAACTAAGCAAAAGATAACTAAACAAAAAATTAAAACTCATGACCAATTACAAACAATGATTCAGTCTACGCCTTTTTAAGGCAAGTTTCAAATGGAGGCATGTATTAAGTCCTGGGGATGTGTTGGCTTGCAGGTTACCTATCCAATGCATCTCAGCTAGCTTAGTTTGTAACGTTATGTCACCACTCCTAGCATTTCCTCTGAGAAAACAAAAAAACAAAAAGAATGAGTAGCATTAGATGAAATGTGTTTTATCAGTGGACTTTTGTTGTTTCTTAATCAAATGTCACTCATGTTTGGATATTCTTTCCTTAAACTGTCTATTAGTTTTGCCAACATAGACACAATCACACTGCTGGCAACAAGCAATGTATACCACATTCTTGGTCTTACAATCAGCATATGTTTGTGGTGCATATCATTTACCAGTCACAGGGTGGACAAAATCCTGTTTTTTAGAGATATATTTACAACTCATACAAGTCCTGCATGGATAGGTACCCACCCAAATGGACCAAACCCGATCATTGTATAACTTTTCTGATGTAATAAACATTTTAGATTCTTATTATTCCAAAAGGAGAAAGCCAAAACACCCCCCCACTATCCTCTTGATAGTATTGTCATTAGTTAAAATCCTCTAGTTATTCTTTGTAACATCACAAACATAATGAATATCACTGGAGTAAGTCAGGACAACTCTGGTGCTTTGGTCAATTCTAACATTTTCTGTGACCTCTGTAGTGTCCTACTTCTGTGAAAAAAACGAGATATGCAGGGGCGGCCCGTGCTATCGGGCTGCCGGACTGCAGCCCCCTCAACCAAAAAAAAAAAAGAAAAAAATATATTTTTAAAATTCGCGGACTCCGCGCATGCGCAGTAGTCCAGACTACTGCAAGTCTACTGCGCATGCTCGCGGCAGTACAGCAATCCAGGTAAGGAAACATAGGAGACATCTGTGAACTTTTACAGTGCACAGACTCGCTGGGAAAATGCATCGGGACCGGACTGCAACAGCAGCAGTCAGCGTCGGGACTGTGGATTAGGGTTTGGATCGCGGGAATCTCGCAGGACTATGGAGTATTGTGCGGGCATTTGGATTAACTTTATGGGGAATGGGCAGCAAGGACAGGTAGGTGTGTTAATTAATTTAGTCTAGAATGGTAGGGAAGTGTGTGAATGAATGTCTATTTCAATGGACTGGTGTGTGTTTATTGTTTAGTAGGGATTGGGAAGCCTATTTGAATGGACTGGTGTGTGTTTATTGTTTAGTAGGGATTGGGAAGCCTATTTGAATGGACTGGTGTGTGTTTATTGTTTAGTAGGGATTGGGAAGCCTATTTGAATGGACTGGTGTGTGTTTATTGTTTAGTAGGGATTGGGAAGCCTATTTGAATGGACTGGTGTGTGTTTATTGTTTAGTAGGGATTGGGAAGCCTATTTGAATGGACTGGTGTGTGTTTATTGTTTAGTAGGGATTGGGAAGCCTATTTGAATGGACTGGTGTGTGTTTATTGTTTAGTAGGGATTGGGAAGCCTATTTGAATGGACTGGTGTGTGTTTATTGTTTAGTAGGGATTGGGAAGCGTGTGTTTACTGTTTAGTAGGGATTGGGAAGCGTGTGTTTATTAGGGATTGGGAAGCGTGTTTAGTAGGGATTGGGGTGTGTGTGTGTGTGTGTGTGTGTGTGTGTGTAAATGCCCCAGGTGCTCATGGTGGTGTGGTAAGGAATACCTCAGGCTTGAACCCTGTACCCTGTATGCAGGTGTTAAAGACTTGAGTTCCCTACCCATCACCATTTGTAAAAAAATTGCAGATTTTTGCCTCATATTTGATCTGATCTGTTCCTCATAATATCTGTGGTTTGTAAATGTTCCAATGCTTGATATTTGATGGTGTAGTAGTAGCATTGTTGCCTCACAGCGGCAGGTTCTCAGGTTTGATTCTTGGCTGGGGTTCCTTCTTTGTTGTTGGGTCGTTTGCTTGATATTTCATGGTGTAGTAGTAGCATTGTTGCCTCACAGCTGCAGGTTCTCAGGTTTGATTCTTGGCTGGGGTTCCTTCTTTGTGGGGTCTGTATCTTCTCCCTGTGTTTGTGTGGGTTTGCTTTTGTGTCCTCCCATGTTACGAAGACATGTCTGCATTATTTCTTCCTGGGCCTCTGCTGAAAATTGTTTTTTTGTTCCAAGTCAGACTGTCCTGATTAACAAATGTTAAATAAAATTGACAGGCATTTGAATTTCAGACTTCAGGTTTCTGAATGTTTAATTTCTTACATATTTGATGGTGCAGTGGCAGTATTGTTGCCTCATAGCTACAGGATTTGTGGTTTGATTCTTGGCTGTGGAGTCTCCATCTTATCTCTGTTTTTGTGTGGATTTGCTCTGGTATCCTGCCATTTTACAAAGACGTGTCTACAGTATTTCTCCCTGGGCCTCTGCTGAAAATTGTTTTTGTTCCATCAGAAGTAAAACTGACAGGCATTTGAATTTCAGACTTCATAGTCTTCAGAAAATACATAGTAAAACAACTTTTTATTCTAGCAATAAATATATAGTAACACAACCTTTTATTATAGCAATTTGTTATGTTTATAAGATGACTATTTGAAATTTTTCCTTATTTTTGGGACTGTAATACCCTGTTAGTGGCTTTGTCCAGGTTTTTTGTGCTAAGGTTGACAGCTATGGCAAGAACTGAATACACTGAATATGTTTGAGGGCTGTATTCCCTCATTACTGGGTTTGTCCAGGTGTTTTGTGCTAAGGGGTTGACAGCTATGGTGAGAACTGAATTAATTAAATGATAGCCATTTAAGTTTCAGTCTTCCTCTCATTCACAAAACAGCTGATTTGGCGTAGTGGTATGTTGCTCTTGACTGTTTTGCACAGGGACCTTGTCTGTAAAATTACGATGGTAACACAGCATTTTTCTTTCACAAAGCAGGTGATTTGGCATAGTGGTATGTTCTGACTCTTTTTTGCACAGGGACTTTGGCAGTAAAATGTATGGTGGTACCATGGTAACACAGCATTTTATTCTAGCAGCTTTCCAAGATTATACAAGCAATGTTTAATGTGTCCCTGGTTTTTGCCCTTTTGACCCACCCAAATAAATTTTGCTTTTCCAGACTTCTTGTGCTGCAGTTGAGATGCAGTTGAGTATTGAGCAGATTTTACAAGGAGCTGAGAGCTGCAGGGGAAGAGAAGTTTAGTGCTAATAGCACAACAGGCTGTATACTTGCTTTTGATGCAGAAGGTTGTTGGTTCTACTCCCATAAGGGGTGAATGCTGAAAGTTAAGATACTAATTATGAGCCTGTTATCAGTTTGCCATCCATTTCCTATTGCAATATTACTAGCTTATTTTTAATGTAATTTAGGCAATTTATTCCACAGGGGCATCAGACACTTTATTGTTCGATGAAACCATGAAATGTAAAGGTGATTGCTAGCACCAACCTCTTCATTACAGATTTATTTAACGTGGAATTATTTAGATGACTTTTTACTACTTCAGAGATTGTGCATATTTACTGATAATGGTGGACTGTAGAATTGTGCATATTTACTGATAATAGTGGACTGTACAAGTTTGAGTAGACTTTTATGATGGAAATGTTCTGAATTGGACAGTTTTGTTTCATTGTTTACTGGAAAAATGTTCAAAGCAATAGGAAGGTGTATCAAAGAGCACATGTATGTTTCATATGCAAGGGGCCTATGATTTGAAAACAGCCCAGAATTCATTTTATCTGCCACAGTAAAATGTATTTTCTTTGAATGTGGATTTTAATGTTGTTTCAGTGAATGTGAGTTTCAAGGGCAGAGAAGGTTTAATGCCAAGTTTGTTATGTCTTAGTGGTTGTGCTGTAAAATGCAAAATAAAACTTTCAAATGAAGTTCAAATCATCATAGAAGTAAATCAGTATGCACATTAGTGTTTATGGTAAATGGAGTGAAATAGCAAATTAATGGATCATTGGAATGGCTGCAGGAGGCTCCATTCGACCAGGGTTTTGTGAGGGGAAGGGCAGCAAACTTAGACAGCCCCCGCTGAACCATACCACCCAACTGTCCAGATTTTCATAGATTGAATAGCTCTTTTGCTTCTTAGTTTTGGTTTATTCCTCATAAAATTTGTGGTTTTCTGGCAAATCATTTAGGAATTAAGTCACTAAATAATGACACACCTAGTTTCAGACTTCATAACCTTCAGAAAAATGCATGCTAAAGTAAGACCTGTTCTATCAACTGTCCCAGTTTATAGAAGAGCATTTTAGTACTGTTTATATGTTCCCCAATATATTTGGCCTTGTCCAGATTCGTCCCAGTTTATACAAGAGCAATTTTTAGTACTGTTTATATGTTCCCCCAATATATATGGCCTTGTCCAGATTTATTGCATTAACAGGTTGAGAGGTACATGCAAATAAATTGCTTTATAGAATTAGGCATAGCCAAACCTCTGAACTGTCCCTGATTTTGACTTAAAATGTTGCTCTTCCCCTTATGATCCCTCCGCAAAATAGCAATTTTGGAAGAAAACATGGAGGGTTTATTATTAAGAAATAACTGTAATAATCAGATTACTTTTATTTCAGAAATGCATGTAGATTATTTTATTTTGTCAGCTGCTCAAGTTAGCAGTACTAATATTAAAGTGTCCCTTCTTTGACAGGTTCCCAGCTGTATTGTGTTGCTATTTTATATTTTACATCACATTTTTGGTCCATTTTCATAAAATTGTGTTTTTGACAAATTAGTGACAAATAATTAAAGACTGAAGTTAGAAAATAATGACAGACATTTGAGTTTCAGATTTCATACCATTCAGAAAATTCAAATACTAATGCAAGACCTCTATTAGCTTTCTAAGGTTATAAGAGCGATATTTAAAAATTGTCCTTATTTTTGGGCCTTTGTCCCATTTCTTTGTATGGCTTTGTCCAGATTTCTTGCTCTGAGGTTGAGAGGTATGACAAATGTGTTAGGGCCATCACAAGTCAGCCAGAGACATTTCAAACTGTGACATACTTGTTACACCCCACTCCCCCATGTAGTGACTCTGGATGTGTCGAAGCAAGGCAAGGAGTAGTTATGCAGTATAAATGTGCAGAGAATCCCACGCATCCAAGGTAGACACAAGTACTAGAGTGGCTTTTCATCTGTCCTTGATTTTTGCAGAATGGTCTGGTTTCTGTCATATTTTTTGTACTGTTGATTTATGCTTATTACTCAGTGCATGTTGCTCTGTGTTTAAGTAGCAATACTTTAATGACCATCAGGTAAGCTTGGCTGAGATTGCAAGATGCAAGTAAGCTTTAATAAGCATACTGTTAAAGAATTGCCAACATTGAAAGCCTTTCTGTTGCCATGTAGAGAATACTTAACTAGATAATGTATAAGCCTTGGGTATCGAAATGCATATGCCGGTATTTGTAATAAAGGACAGAATTACATTATTTTAAGAGTCTCATTACACTTGGAGACTTACAGACAGTCATCTCTGCAGGCTTTAACCATAAACCGAATGCCAATCGTGTGGTCTATAACCTGTACAGTAATCCTTTTAAGCAATGTATCTCGAGCTTATTTCTTGTTTGCTTTTCATTTTTTACTTTGATCATGTTTTCCCCATGAAACAAGTAGTTGTTAGGCAGCAGGTCTTTTTTTGGATAAGGAACATTTTTACAAGTGGGGGCATCAGAGATTTCTACTTTCAGCATGTTACTTTAATAAAGCTGAATATAAATTATAATTAGAACTGCAGTGCAAGAAGTGGTTTGAGTTGAGTGCTGCTTGTTTTCTTATACTTGATTTTGACTGGCATTCCATTAATGTATTTAAAAAAAAGTAATTTATTTCTTCATGCCACACAACCTTTTTTGTTTCCATCTAGATATTAAGCTGTCATGCAGCCAATGCATTGAAATATTTTTATTCTTCTACACTTCATTTTGTCTTGATTGGACTCTCATGACAACTGTTTGGCACCCAATGCAGTATATTTAGTTTTTGTGGTTTGCTACTACAGGTGTTTGTGTGTGTGGTAGGGAATACCTCAGGCTTGAATCATGTACCTTGTATGCAGGTTTTAAAGACCTTAATTCCCTACCCACCACCATTTGTGAAAAAAAAACTGCAGATTTTTGCCTCATGTTTGATCTGATCTGTTCCTCATCATATCTGTGGTTTGTAAATGTTGTAATGCTTGATATTTGATGGGGCAGTTGTAGCATTGTTGCCTCACAGCTGCAGGTTCTCAAGTTTGCTTCTTGGCTGGGGTGCCTTCTTTGTGGGGTCTTTATCTTCTCCCTGCTTTTGTGTCCTCCCATGTTACAAAGACATGTCTGCATTATTTCTTCCTGGGCCTCTGCTGAATTTTTTTTTGTTCCAAGTCAGACTGTCCTGATTAACAAATGTTAAATAAAATTGACAGGCATTTGAATTTCAGACTTCAGGTTTCTGAATGTTTAAGTCTTTGCATATTTGATGGTGCAGTGGTAGTATTGTTGCCTCACAGCTATGGGTTTTCTGGTTTGATTCTTGGCTGGCGTGCCTTCTGTGTGGAGTCTGCATCTCCTCCCTGTGTTTGTGCAGATTTGCTCTGGTGCCCTGTCATTTTACAAAGACGTGTCTGCAGTATTTCTCCCTGGGTCTCTGCTGAAAATTGTTTTTATTCTGTCAGCAGTAAAAATGACAGGCATTTGAATTTCAGACTTCATGTTCTTCAGAAAATACATAGTAACACAACCTTTTATTCTAGCAATTTTCTAAGTTTATAAGATGAATATTTGAAATTTGTCCCTATTTTTGGGACTGCATTCCCTCATTATTGGCTTTGTCCAGGTCTTTGTGCTAAGGTTGACAGCTATGGCAAGAACTGAATTCACTGAATGTTTGAGGGCTGTATTCCCTCATTACTGGGTTTGTCCAGGTGTTTTGTACTAAGAGGTTGACAGCTATGGTGAGAACTGAATTCACTAAATGATAGCCATTTAAGTTTCAGTCTTCCTCTTTTACAAAGCAGCTGATTTGGCGTAGTGGTATGTTGCTCTGTTTTGCACAGGAGCTTGGCAGTAAAAGTATGGTTCTAGCAACTTTCCAAGATTATACAAGCAATGTTTGTGTCCCTGGTTTTTGGGCTTTTGACCCCCCCCCCCAATACATTTTGGCTTTTTCTAGTTTTCCTGTGCTGCAAAGTTGAGTATTGAGTAGATTTTACAAGGAGCTGAGAGCTGCAGGCGAACAGAAGTTTAGTGCTGCTTAAGTGAAGTTGGATTGCCTTGTTAATATAGCACAACAAGTTGTGTACTTGTCTTTGATGCAGAAGGCTGTGGGTTCTACTCCCACAAGGGGTGGATGCTGCTGTACTGAGAATGTTCTCCTTGGTGAAGATGCTAACTATGAGTTCGTTATCAGTTTGCCATCCATTTCCTCTTGCAATATTACTAGCTTATCATTTTTTTAATGTAATATAGACAATTTATTCCTGAGGGGCAACAGGCACTTTATTTTTCGATGAAACCATGAAATATAAAGGTGTTTGCTAGCAGCAACCTCTTCATTAGTTACATATTTCTTTAATGTGGAATTATTTAGATGACTTTTACTTCTTCAGAGATTGTGCATATTTACTGATAATGGACTGTAGAATAGTGCATATTTACTGATAATGGACTGTAGAATTATGCATATTTACTGATAATGGACTGCAGAATTGTGCATATTTACTGATAATGGTGGACTGTAGAATTGTGCATATTTACTGATAATGGTGGACTGCGGAAGTCTGAGTAGACTTTTATGATAAATGTTCTGAACTGGGCAGTTTTGTCATTATGGGTGCATGCATTTTGTTTCATTGTTTACTGGAAAAATGTTCAAAACAAATTTAAAACGCCCTCTAACAACTGTAATATATTGTACAAGGAATATAATTTAGTACAATGAGGAAGGTGTATCAAAGAGCACATGTATGTTTCATATGCAAGGGGTCTATGATTTGAAAACAGCCCAAAATTAATCTTTATCTGCCACTGGCAAAATGTATTTTATTTGAATGTGGGTTTCAATGCTGTTTCAATGAATGTGAGTTTCAAGAGCAGAGAAGTTTTAATGCTAAGTTTTCATTGTGAGACTGCATTGCTTTGTTTAGTAGATGACTTAGTGTTTGTGCTGTAAAATACAAAATAAAACTTTCAAATGAAGTCCAACTCATCATACAAGTAAAGCAGTATGCACATTAGTGTTTATGGTAAATGGAGTGAAATAGCCAAGTAATGGTTCATAGGAATGGCTGCAGAGGCTCTTCAACCGTGATTTTGTCAGGGGGGAAGGGCAGCAAACTCAGACAGGCCCAGCTGAACTATACCTCCCAACTGTCCAGATTTTCAAAGAATAAATAGATTTTTGCTTCTTATTTTTGGTTTGTTCTTCATAAAATTTGTAGTTTTCTGACAAATCATTTAGAAATTAAGTCACTAAATAATGATACACTGAGTTTCAGACTTCATAACCTTCAGAAAAATGCATGCTAAAGTAAGAACTGTTATTCTATCAACTATCTCAATTTATACAAGAGCATTTTTAGTACTGTTTATATGTTCCCCAGTATATTTGGCCTTGTTCAGATTTACTGCATTAACAGGTTGAGAGGTACATGCAAATAAATTGCTTTATAGAATTAGGCATAGCCAACCTCTCAACTGTCTCCGATTTTGGCTTAAAATGTTGCTCTTCCCTAATAATCCCTCCAAAATAGCAATTTTGGAAGAAAACATGGAGGGTTTACAATTAAGAAATAACTGTAATAATCAAAGTTATAGATTACTTGAAATGCATGTAGATTCTTTTATTTTGTCAGCTGCTCAAGTTAGCAGTACTAATATTAAAGTGTCCCTTCTTTGACAGGTTCCCAGCTGTATTGTGTGGCTATTTTATATTTTTGCATCACATTTGGTCCATTTTCATAAAATTGTGTTTTTGGCAAATTAGTGACAAATCACTAAAGACAGAAGTTAGAAAATAATGGCAGACATTTGAGTTTCAGATTTTATACCCTTCAGAAAAGTCATACTAATGCAAGACCTATTCTATTATCTTTCTAAGTTTATTAGAGCAATATTTAAAAATTGTCCTTATTTGTGGGCATTTGTCCTACTTCTGTGTATGGCTTTCTCCAGATTTCTTGGTCTGAGGTTGAGAGGTATGACACATGTGTCAGGGCCATCACAGTCAGCCAGAGACATTTCAAATTGTGACATACCTGTTGCACCCCACTCCACCATGTACTGACTCTGGATGTGTCCAAGCAAGGCAAGGAGTAGTTATGCAGTGTAAATGTGTAGTGTGCCTCCCATCCAAGGTAGACACAAGTACTACAGTGACTTTTCATCTGTCCTTGATTTTGCAGAAAGGTCTGGTTTCTGTCATATTTTTGTACTGTTGATTTATGCTTATTACTCAAAGTGCCTGTTGCTCTGTGTTTAAGTAGCAATGATTTAATGACCATAATGTAAGCTTGTCTGAGATCATAAGATGCAAGTAAGCTTTAATAAGCATACTGTTAAAGAATTGCCAAAATTGAAAGCCTTTCTGTTGTTGCCATGCAGAGAATACTTGACTAGATAATGTATAAGCCTTGGGTATTAAAGGACAGGATTCCATTATTTTAAAAAGCTCATTACACTTGTTGGAGACTTCCAGTCATCTCTACAGACTTTACCCGTAAACTAAACAGAATGCCAATCATGTGTGGTTCATAACCTGTACAGTAATCCTTTAAGCAATGTATCTTGAGCTTGTTTCTTGTTTGCTTTTCATTTTTTACTTACATGTTTTCCCCATGAAACAAGTAGATAGTGGTCAGGCAGCAGGTCTTTTTTGGATAAGAAACATTTTTACAAGTGGGGGCATCACAGAGATTTCTACTTTCAGCATGTTACTTGGCACTTTAATAAAGCTGAATATAAATTATAATTAGAACTGCAGTGCAAGGAGAAGTGGTTTGAGTTGAGTGCTTCTGGTTTTGCACTTGATTTTGACTGGCATTCCAGTAATGTATTTAAAAGTAATTTATTTTTCATGCCTCACAACCT
>NC_056731.1:1220553411-1220710911 GCF_019279795.1 Protopterus annectens | reverse complement strand
AGGGTTTCCTCTGACAATGTCCCAGTTTTCTTCAATAACATTTTTGATACTGTGATAATCTAAAGTGTATGTCAGGATGCAGCTATTTTTGCATTTGTTATTCTCTGTGAGAAAATCAACCACTTTCTTAGATATGCAGATTTCCAAGGACACCAAACAATAACAGAATCACCACTGATCTATTCAGAAAACCAATGAGGGTTTACTTATTACTCTACAGTAAACGTCTACATCCTACAAAAACCAAGTATAATGTAGTGAAGTCCTAAGGCTATAGATTAGCTAGAGTTACCACAGAGATGGAACAATTTTTGAGAAACCTGAACAACTTAGAGAATGATTTTCTAGTGAGAGGCTATGAAAGTCAGATGTTAAAAAACATCCTGGAACCCATTATAGAACTGAAAAGGACTGATGCACCTTCATTCAACCTCCCCAGTAGGAGAATGTTAAGAAATTCCACAGAGAATAACAAATGCAAAAATAGCTGCATCCTGACATACACTTTGGATTATCACAGTATCAAAAATGTTATTGAAGTTTTGCTGAATTTAAACTTAGACCATATGAGAGAAACAATAAAAGATGTGAAACTAATTTTACATTTTGGATATTTATACAGCAAGGTGATAGTTTTTATTGCCCTTATTTAAAGATGATCATTAAGACCAGTGCAGGGGGTGACTGTAATACTACAAAAGAAATTTACAGGGCACAGTGCAATGAATGTGATGCATTCTATGTGGGCAAGACTATAAATAAACTGAAGTGCAGGATTTCATGTCATCTGTCAGAAATCCGTCTGGGTGTAAAAATAATGCTCTAGCCAAACACATTTCTCTTCATAAAAGACACACAGGTTTTAATTTCCAGATCCTGGATCGCATAGACATGGGTGATCTTGAAGGAGACATCCCGAATATTCTGGAGAAACATGAACTTAAGTGGCAATTAAAGCTGAGCTCTTTTAGGAAGCTTGGACTAAACTACTACTGTTCAATTAAAAGTGTACTAGAACTTAGAAAATTTCCACATTGTTTACATGACTAATTTCATTTTATTTTATTTTATTCTACCAGTTGGTTTTAAATACCATTTTAAATCAGTTGTAATTTAAGTGTATATTTTGTTTCCATCATCATACATTTTTTCTTATTATTTTTTCTTTTTCTGGTTCTCTTTTTTCAACTTTATTCAAAATGATGTATAATAACAATACTAATTATACAATTATATATATTTTTATAGATCGCTTTTAGGGTTCTTGTACACAGACCTGAAGAAGTCTAGAAGGACAAAAGCAATCTTTGTTAACAATAGGTTATGAAAATAGAATATGATTTTTACAATTGATTTTTTACATGCAAAGTGTATATGCATATATTTATATATATTTTTGATTGCCAAATGGACTAAGGTTGATACATTTCCAGGCATGTAGTATATTGTCTTGGATAAAATCAGAGACTTAATAATCTACTTAATAATCTGGTTAAATAAGAGGTACCACATCATTATAAATTTTATTTAAAGTACATAAGGGTTATATTATTATGACAGCTACTAAGTAGAGCAGGACCAGCTCGAATGTCACACTGAGGGAAGGGATGTGAATTTAACATGTGTACCAGTAGCACTGTTTTACAGCACAATAAACCACTCCATTGCCTGATAAAAAGTATATATATATATATATATATATATATATATATATATATATATATATATATATATATATATATATATATATATATACAAAGCTTGTGAGGAAACTATTACTCTATTTTTGTTTTACTTGGATCACTTGTCTGTGTACTTAAAGGATTTTCAACTGGAAACAGACTGCCTGCCCTGCTTGGATTACTTTCAAATACTTAGTAATTTTATACAAATATATATACATATATATATATATATATATATATATATTTATATATATATTTTTTTTTTTTTTACTTAAGACGAATTTAAGTTCGCTACTTCTCCTACTTTTGTCTGATCTGATTAACATACAATGATTAACTAGAGATATATGGGCTGAAAATCTTCCACAAAGAGAAGTTTCTTACACTGTTTTGAATTCTAGCATTAGATAACATGAATTTAAATCACAGTTTTAAAAATAATTTATGTTTAGATGAAGTTATAGATCACTTGAATGTATCTATATATCTATATCTATGTATCTATATTTATAAATCTGTATCTATCTATCTATCTATCTATATATATATATATATATATATATATATATATATATATACTGATATAGGTTACCAGGCTGTAGCGGTCACTACAGGCCAAAATCAGACTGACATCCATTATCTGCTAAATAATGGAAAAAGATTTGTGAAACTGGTTTGAAAAGGCACAAGTGAGCTTGGTTTCCTTAACAGCAACAGTGCAGGTTAAACAAGTATAAGTCATGATTTTTAAACCATGCTGATTTTGATGAGGAAGTGGCAATTAATGTGGAACTTACATGAGGCATCCCTGATCAGGCCAAGATTTTGATATAATCTTCTATCTGGCAATTATCAGCAAGTTGTGTAGTTTGAATATAACTGGTTATGCATGGGTAAAAAATGGAAAAATGACAGAAACAGAGGTAGAAAGTCATCTAACATAGCAGGGGTAATTGTGCAGTTCTACAGGGTTCTGTGTTTGGTGTTCCCCTCTTCAGAATTTTCTTCTTTCAAGATGAAGTAGGGAGGCATGTTTGAATTAAAACACAGCTTACTGTATGGTAGTTGAAATAGTGAGATCTCTGTTTGACAGTGCGGTACTACAAGATGATGTGAACAGAATTCTTACTTTGTGTTAATATAATAACCACACATTCAGTGTCAACAGTATGGTATAATTAGCTTTGGAAAGAAAGAGGTGCATTTTGATTGCAGAACTGATGAGTGTGTACTGAAAATGTATAGTAAGCTAAGACACGTAGTGACCATATTATGTGTCAAGCTTAATTTTAACCATAGTTTAGCTATTGCAGTCTGAAAGGCTTACAGGATAGTCCATATGATACTTTAAGCTATGCCTGCTCACTCAAGGAAAGTAATAATTCATTCATAAACTCTTGATCTTCCTAGCTTTCAGTATAACTCTGCATTCTGGAGCTCTTGCACTAACTGTATTGTGTTTCATTATAAGGAATATCAAAATCATTTTAGAAAATTAGTCATTCTGAATGACTAAATAAGTTATCCCTTCACTTTGTCAATTCAGATCACCTGGAGTGGGACTCAGTCTTGTGCCTAAGGCCATAACAGATCTAATGTTATTTAAAATCCTGGGCCTAGAGTACACAGCTGGAGGGAAATATCTTATAATAAAGATCAATATTAATAATGTCAGCTGTTCCACCCAGATGTGTTTCTCCTCTGGAGTATATGATAATACAACAAGGAAGAAAAACTACCACTTTCAAAAATAACCTTGTCGCTGCATGACAGATAAAGATGTCTGCATTGGATAACAGAAATCAGGGTTGCAAATGCCATTAGACCTCAATTTTTACTACTTCAGCTATTAACCTATGAAACTTAAAATACAGGATTTTTAAGGCAAGATCTAGAAGGAAGAAATTGGGAATCCTACGGATCTAAGAACACTGTGGTAATCAAAAGGCATTGGTCAAATGCATAAAATACTTGCCTTTTGAAAATGTTTTCAGCAGAATTCAGCACTATCTTTATTTGTATTCCTGGCTCCATGGTGGAGGACTAGAGCCCTGACTGTGACACAGAAGACAGGGGTTTGTAGGTGGCACCAATACTGGTGGAGTCAGTCAGAGTGGGAGAGGAGTGAAGCTGCTTGACTTACTCGTCTATCCCAAGGGAAAGGAAGGGATGTGTGTGTGTATTCAGGGAGCACATAAAGAGGTGTTATTTCTCCAATAGAGACAGGAAAACTGCCTCCCATGCTTCAGTACTAGCAGGCAGAGCCCAGCATCGACAGCCAACTGTAACCCCCAGCCCTTCTCTTGTACAGCCAAGCATCCCTTTGGGTATACAAAAAACTCAAACCACCCCTGATGACTGCCTAAATGATGGCCCTTTTTGGCTTACTCTTGCACTCAGTAATGAAGGAACACATGGATTATTTTGCTGATGACTGCTAGACAGCAAGGGAAATGAGCAATATATATATTTACTACCATTTTAGCAATTGCTACAATGTCAGATCGCTAAATAATGCTTCCAGAAGGTCATAAGACAAGAACGCTAAGGACTACTTGTTTGAACATCTAGACTTGTCCCCAATCTGGACTCATGTTATCACTTGTTCCTGTGTCCACACACATCAAGAGATTCGATGTTCAACATCATTTGAACAAGTAGTTCTCGTCATTCTCATCCTGCGACCTTCTGGTTGTGTTATTTAGCTATTCGATATTGTAACAATTGCTAAAACGATAGTAAACCAATATATATATATATATGTATATATGTGTGTGTGTGTGTGTGTGTATATATATATATATATATATATATATATATATATATGTATATATATATATGTGTGTGTGTATATATATATATATATATATATATATATATATATATATATATATATAAACTAACAGAGCACTTGTTACTGTGTCCACACACATCAAGAGATTCGATGTTCAACATAATTTGAACAAGTAGTTCTTGTCATTCTCATCCTGCGACCTTCTGGTTGTGTTATTTAGCTATTCGATATTGTAGCAATTGCTAAAACGATAGTAAACCAATATATATATATATATATATATATATATATATATATATATATATAAACTAACAGAGCACATAAAAACAGCAAGCTTTATAACTGACATAGCATACAAAACAGTGAGGGATAATTACATTCCACTACATGCAACAGGAAGGAACATAGTAAAAAAGTTAAAAACAGTGATACGATTCTGTACTTTCAATGTACGCATGTCTGATGGGAGAACCATTTTAGCATTTTAGATCTACCTTGCATGTGGTCAAAGAGAGAGGAACATCAGTTCTGGCTAAAGATGGTCCAGTTATCCTTCATCAACTCTATAAAATTAAGTGAGGTGTATCCAGATACAACTCTAATTTTTGTAAGAGCATTTGAAAGTTTTTTGGGTAATGAATAAATTAGTGTATATATGTCAGTATATGGAAACCATTAATTCTATTTACAGTAATGCAAGGAAGTTCAACTGAAAGCAGATAAAGTAGATTTTAGTCTTATATGTTAGAAGTAATAGCTGTAGGAAGGCACATGCCCATCACTCATCCCTAAGGTGGCTCACAATGTATGTGTGCATAAATTTCATGACAGTATTTTAATTTCCATAAAAAGGAACTATATTGACCTGTGCATCAGAATGAAGCTAAATTAGACCCTAAGATTTGAAAAGAACAAAGTCAAAATGAAGTTTGGCATGTGGGAGCAAACTAATAGCAAACCTGAGAAGGACATGTCTACATTGTGTGAGTGTACCATCAGAAAATAAAAACAAGGCTGGCTATTTCTATAGGCACCAAGGACTCCAGAATATAAATGAAATTTAGTAACAATCAAGTAATGTTTTTTTTTTCTTGATCAGGAAGCGTGCAAACTATATAAAACAAATTATATTTTGGGATAAATAGCACACAGTTAACAATTGTCAGTACAAAATATGTTCATGAATATTTGTATATTTAGTAACTGAATCAAATGGATGCAACAGACTTGGATTTCCCATACTTGATCATATGGAGTCATTGGAAACATTATTTGCTGTAATACTGAATCTTTGAAGCATAATGCAACTAATAACTAAACTTGGGAATTTAAGCAAGTGATAGCCTTTCAGCCTCTGTGGAAGAATATCTCCACAGCTAATGCTATGTGACAGGAAGACCCTGCTGCCACTAATCTTTTTATGAAATGGAAAGCAAGTCTGCTGTGACCTCAGGGTTTGTTTCCTGAAGGTGAACTAAGTTTAATCTCATTTTTTGGCAGGGAGAAAAACTTAAGCAAGCTACCCAGTCACTAGAATTTATAAGCCATTCAGGATCTAATAGTCCTGTGGGTAATCTTGAATCTCACTAGATTATAGCTCTGAGGTCTATCCTGCCTGAAGAAATACCCTTTTACTAGACACTTCTCAGGCGCATGCTTTGGGTCAGTCAATGACCACAGCTATTACTAACGATGATGGGAAGCTGTTTCCATAGAGTCCAGACTGGGAAACAAAACAGCAGAAGAACTGTATCCGATGATGACAGGATGAAGGTGCATGGCATACAGATGGACTTTGAAAAAAAAAAGTCTAAGTATTTGAATAGTACTGGTGCCAGTGTTTTAACAACTTGTTCCAGCAGTCAAAACTTTTTCTGTGTTTCCATCTGTTGTACAGATGAATGTGTTCTTTCCTGATCTGATGGACTGGAACATTTATAGGTTCATAGGTTCATAGGTTGGTACTAGGCTATTGGGCCTAGGGCCTATACAAGCCTAGCCATAACAATTCCCTGGATATTTCTTCCCACAATATTTACTTCCCTGGGCCCCTGTCTAGCAGGGTGACTGACATGATCCCCGTGGTGAATTTCCTATCTCCCATCCAATCATCAAGGTTCCTTTGAAGAGGACACAAAATATTCTTCGAACAATTTTATTAGTGCTTTCGTTTAGTTAAATCACCAAACTTCTTCAGACAACCTCCTAATACACCAATTCATTATTTATATTACTTTAAAATCTGTTACATGTTGTTACCAGCCAATAGATGTTCATACCTCATAATTAAAATTTTTTCTTAAACATATATTAATACATAAAATTAATACATAAAGTTATAAAAACTTTAAAACATTCACTTGTTATACTTAATAGTTCATTTTCTTTCTTATCTATCATATACTTTTAATTTTAAAAGACTATTTCTTGATATCATATCATTTAAACCAGGGCGAGGTACTTACATTCAGGTAGATTTGCCACCATGTTTCTTTGTTCTCCAAATTTAACTTCTAAGGTTCCCCTCTGGCATCTTTTATAACTTGATGCACTATCAAGAATTTAAAACTATGTGCAGGGTATTTTTTAAGATGTCTGTACAATGCATTTGTGTCCTTCTGGTGGGCAATATCATACATGTGTTCGTATATTCTTTGAGACAATTTCCTTTCTGTTTTACCCACATAAAATCTTGGGCATTTCAGACAAAAAGCAATATATACAACCCCCTGTGTATAGCAGCTGTATTTACCTTTTACATGTATTGTTTTATTCATAATTTGAACACTTGATCCATTAAAAACATATTGAAATTGAAAAAAACATCCCACAAGGACTTATATTTCCTTCCTTCATACCCTGTACTTGTCTCTCCAAGATGTGTTTAAAGTTTAAGCCCCTCCTATATACTACATTTGGATTAATTCCCAATTTTTCCACTAGATTTTCATCCATTTTTATAATATTCTAATTATTTTGCAGTATATCCCTTATACTCATATTATTACTGTGATAAGGCACCACAAAAGGGCAAAACAATGTTTTACTACTATTATTAATCCCATTATCATTATTACTATTAATGTCCATAATCCGAGTATTTGTATCTATAGGAATTATCTCCTGATCCAGGTTAGTAGTTGCCAAAGTTTCATTACATTCCTTTAATAATGGTATATAATACTTCATTACGGATTTGGTTTACTATTCCCCTAGGGTATCCCCTATTATAAAACATACTAGATATAAACCCACACTCATCAATAAAATCTGTATGGTCTGAGACTATCTGTGCAGCTCGAACCATCTGCCCCTTCACTACTCCTCTCTTCACATGTATAGGATTGGATACTAGAGCAGTGTAAATAGGTATTTGAGTGTGTTGGTTTTCTGTATATTTTAGACTTTAAACCTCGTCCATTTTCTTTCCTTTCTATCATTACATCTACATATGTTACCTTATCGTTGCTCACAGTATAGGTAAACTTAAGAAAATACATTGATTTATTGATATAATCTATGAAATTAGGGGATTCTGTTACAAGGCCCTTCCACATTACAAACAGGTCATCCAAAAAACTAACATACATATTTATATATGTAAAATAAGGACTTGGATACAAAAACTTCTGTTCCCACCATGCCATAATGACATTTGCAAAAAGGGGGCCACAGGCTGACCCCATGGCCACCCCTTCTATCTGTCTGAAATAATGTCCCTCAAAATAGATGTAGTTATAATTCAGGACTAAATCAATCAGTTGGCTATATGTATTGATTTTTCTCTTGACTTAATCCCATAATTTCCCACAAATATGAGGCAAACCAATCTTTGGATCCAAAATCAGAAAAAAGGCCAGCACCAAGGAAGGTTCAAAAGTAGTTTAATAAAACTGAAACTAGACCGGTTTCAGCAGCAAGGCTTTCATCAGTAGTATAGTCAGCAAAAAGCACTTAGTCATCATCTTATATAATGTTCTTTAAGGCATCTATATGACATCACTTCCTGGTAAGTCAAAAATGCAAACAAGGCAAAAGTAATTGAAAAATACAATCAAGGCAAAAGTAATTGAAAAATACATAGTTCAATAAACAAAAAAGTTTGCCTGAGTTGCATGCATATCTCCAGATTATAATGAAAAAATCCAAAGAGACACAGTATACTGGTATATCAATGATAATAAACAAACTTAATAAGAAACATACAATAAAGGGTAAATGCCCAAAAATAAACCCGAAACAAAAGTCAGGTTATAAGAATTCTGGTGTTGAATACCAGCCACAGTATCCTAAAATGAGCTGAAATGCAAAACCTAAGCAATGCAACCTGATAAGAAATAAGTACATATACGTAATGCAAGTGATGGTTAATTACAAATTATAATTTATCATTTAATCCAGGAGGGAAAAGCCCCCCAAGTTTAATGATCCACCTTATTCTTTGGTATTTAGGATATCATGCCAACCTGTTTTAAAAGATCGATTCCCTATGATATGATCAATGATGGTGAATGTAAATTTGGCAGTGGGATGTTTGATAACATGTCTATATAGTGCATTAGTTAATCTTCTGTTTCTAATGTCACCAAGGTGTTCAGAGATCCTGACATGAAACTGTCTAGACGTTTGGCCAATATAAAATGCATGACATGTACATGTGGCAAGATAAATAATCCAGTCTGAACTGCAGTTACCAAAAACTGTATGTCGATATTTGTCCAGTGTTCCTACTAGTGAAAGAAGTAGTTTTGAAAATATAGTTACAAAACTGCAATGTCCACATGGATAAATGCCTGAAAGTTTGTCTCCAGTAAGTGTTCTTTGAGTTGGAGTGTGATCCATGACCCTGGTTTTTTTATAGTGTGAAAATAAATTCTAAAGTTTTGCCTTTCCTATAGGAAAAATAACATCGTTCTCGAGATAATCTTCCAACAATGGATGAGAATTCAATATATTCCAATGAGTGTTAATAATATTTACTAAATTGGCACTATTCCTGCCATAAGTGGTAACAAATCTACATACATCTGATTCCTCATTATGAGTTTTAGTATTGTATTGGAGAAGAGAATCCTGGATTTAGCATTACTAAATTGGACTGCTGACTCAATAGTACGAGTGGAATAACCTCTGGACAAAAACCTCTTAGTTAGATCCATTTGATGACTCTGAAGATCATCCACTGAGGAACAAATCCTTTTCATCCGCACAAACTGTGATTTCGGTATGTTCGAATAATATGTTTTGGATGGAAACTATCAGCATGTAGAAGGGTATTATATTGTGAGAATTTTCTGTGTACGGACGTTCTAAGAGTGTTATCCTCCTGTTGAATTAAATTGACATCCAAATAACTGATTGCACTCCTGTTATATTCCACAGTGAATTGATACCCCAGATGTTCCCATTCAAATGTTGAATAAATTCCTGGAGGTATTCCTCACCTCCTTTCCATATAAGCCAACAGTCGTCCAGGTATCTTCTCCATATATCAATCTCAGGTAGATATATGTTATGCAAAGGGTCATATAAAATCATATCTTCCATGTAGCCCATAAAAGATCAGCATAAATGGGTGCAAAGGATGCACCCATAGCATTCTGTAGTTGCCAATAGCAGTTTTGTTGGAAATAAAAACATTTTTAGTTAGAATGTGTTCAGCCATACACAACAATAAGGTGTTCATCCCTGGGGGGTATAAATTGGTTTTATTTAGCCAGTATTCCAAGGCATTAATACCGCCCAATGAGGGATGCTGGTATAAAGCGAGGATACATCAAGGGTACACATAAGCCATTCAGGGTCCAATTGAGACTCGGAGACTATCTGCAAAAATTCAGTCGTGTCCTTGATTCTTGCTCTAACACATGTTAACAGTGGTTTCAATTTTTCAGTTAGAAAAACAGACAAGGGTTCAGTGAGTGACCCAATGCCAGATACAATCGGTCTGCCTGGTGGCTGATCAATGGACTTATGAATCTTAGGAAGTAGATAAAGTTGTTGTTTCGCAGGATCCTTAACCGTCAAATGAGTTTTGGTTTTATCAGAGATAATTCCAGATTCTACAGCCTTTTCCAAAAATTCATTAATTTCCAAGGCAAAACCTGGAGTAGGATCAATCTCCATCTTCATGTAATGATGATGGTTGGAAAGTTGTCTAAGACCTTCATTCACATAATACTCAGTATCCATCACCACCACCGCACCCCTTTGTCGGCAGAAATAATAACAATATCCGTATTATTTCTGAGTTGTGTGAGTGCTATTTGTTCCTTCCTAGACATGTTATGCTTTATAGTGTCAACAGAACCCAAATTGAAGTGTATATCCTTTATAACCGACTGCTGGAAAACAGCAACATGTTTATCCATGGAGGGTTAAATGTAGATTTGTGAAATCTGAAATCAGATGATCTTTGAGCATTGTCAGTTTGATCTTGTTGTTGAAAAAATAATTTCAAGTTAATTTTCCTACAAAAATCCATTGTATCAGAAACCAAAATACTTTCATCAGTGAAAAACCAGGTATAAAACCAAGGCCTTTATTAAGAAGGAATATTGATCATCAGTCAAAATATGACTTGAAATATTTAAAACATTAGTAAATGAATGATTTACTTCACTATCGACATGAAGAGCTCTTCTAAGTTTTTGACCTCTGTGTTTCCTTCCTGCCCTGTGTTTTTTCCCCCTAAAGGGACCTCAGTCCTTGACCCCTTTTAGCATTTGGAGAATCACCAATATTGGGTGTCTCAGTGTCAGTAGTCGAAGAATCCTCACCAGAGGTAATAAAGCTAGGCCCAGTCTTTTCTAAAATAGACCTTGGTCTTTTTGCGTATAAATGAAGCATTCTTGGTACCATGAGCAAACCTCACACCCTTTGTGAATCAAATTGTTTGCCCTATCATAATCTTCCTTATCCCGGCAAATTTATGCAATTTCTTTTTCTTAAGGTTATTTTCCAAAATAGAGATTTCTTTAGATAATTTGCCAAGACAACCCTGAAAACTAGCCTCATGTTCAAACCGTTTCAGGTTGTTACATGTTTTTCTACTTCAGTAATATTACTCTGTATTGTTCTCTCATAGAAAGAGGCCAAAATATTAACTCTAATCATGGCAGCCTCCTGTTGTGCTTGTTGCCAATCTTTCAACAGAGTTTCATCCGGTGTGCCCACTAGTGGTTGGATTTTACATCTCAATCCTCTAGGGATATATTCTGTATTTGGTAAGCTTTAAACAATTTACTGTGCCAAATGTTTGTTCTAAGCATCTTAATTTGTTTACCTAATTGAAAGAATAAGTTTTCAACCGTCAACTGGATCCATGATTACCAAATCCACCTTTTCTGTATGTTCAGTTCCTATGCCAAAAATTTTTAAGTCATCCTTGTCGGAGCATAAACCAGATAACAATTTACTGAGATCCATGACAATAAGTTGCAATGAACTGGAGGAAGAAGATATAAAAATAAAAATAAAATGAACCCTGAAAAGATTCTTTTATTCTTAAGGGTTGAATTGGCAAATCACGAATAAGTCCAAAAAAGAAAATCACAATCAGAGTCACAAAGAAGTTGAAGCCAGAATAAATGGCAAATGTAACCCTATATATAGGGGAATAATTAACCCTAGCACCTAGGCAAAATGCTATACAGACCAAAAAGTTAAAGGCCTGTAATGTCTAAAATGCAATGTTCTGAGTAATGCACAACCCACAGTTGTTCAGAGGTGGCTAAATCCATATGGAGTATACCAATATGTAATGAATTTAAGCCAGACACACTTATGCACCTTATTTAAATCAGATAACAATATTAAGAAATCAATAATTGTTCAATACAGTCCTCAGATGAAATTGTTATCAAAGGTATAAATGTACAGATGATTATTGTCAGCACTGTATACCCAGCAATTATTCTAAAAGAAGTCCTGAGTGCAACACTGGGCAAACAAAACAAAAGCCCTCAAAATATGTGACCAATATTGACTCAAATGTGAAACAAAGCATGAACCAGTAGGAACATAGGAATGAACAGATATAAGCAATAATATTGTATCAACCTAGTGTATATAACAATGGCTAGTTCATCATAATCAAATGAAATAAAATAAAATTATGCACATATTGCAAACTGAGCACCCATACATGAAATGTCCTTGAAAAATAGCAATGTTGTATTATGCTACAACAGTACTCAGAAATCCAGTATATAAAAAGAAAACGACTAGGCAAAATAATATGAAATATACACGTGTTATAAACTAAGAACACATACATGAAAAGTCCTGAAAAAATGGCACTGTTATATTGTGCTGCAACAGTTCTCTAAAGTCCAGTATTCAAGAAAAACGACTTGACAACACCTTCCAGACAGTTAAATGATTGTCACAGAAAAATTCTTCATTATGGTAAAACAATTACCAATGAAAATTAATCCAAAATAGATGTCAAGAACAGTACCTGGAAAGATGAAGTTTGAAAAGTATTAGGACCCTTAAAAAGTTGTTCCAAACAATGTCCCAAAAGGCCAAATCGATCCTCGAAGTCCTGATATGTCCAAAAACAGTATGGAAACCACAACGACCTTGAAAAACAAATCCCAATCCGAAAGATGGTGGAAAAACACTTGCAACCACGTGTAAACGCAAACGATAAACTCAACAGCATTAATGCATCCAATATACTCACTTATTAACTTAGATAAACATGATAATCCAACAAAACCAAAAAAGGATGACCAAAAGTCAATCCTTTAAAAAGAAAGCGATGTAGATGCCTTGCATCCGAAAATAACTATGTCCAGGATGAAAAATCCTAAGCAATCCACAAAAAAGATGACTACCTGAATGGTAGAACTCCCAAACACCAACAGCCAGCACAAACGAAAATCAATGTAGTGTATAGGAGCTAGCAAGTTAGGCTGGTGCACGGCAAGAGCACTGTTAGATCCAAAATCAGAAAAAAGGCCAGCACCAAGGAAGGTTCAAAAGTAGTTTAATAAAACTGAAACTAGACCGGTTTCAGCAGCAAGGCTTTCATCAGTAGTATAGTCAGCAAAAGCACTTAGTCATCATCTTATATAATGTTCTTTAAGGCATCTATATGACATCACTTCCTGGTAAGTCAAAAATGCAAACAAGGCAAAAGTAATTGAAAAATACAATCAAGGCAAAAGTAATTGAAAATACATAGTTCAATAAACAAAAAAGTTTGCCTGAGTTGCATGCATATCTCCAGATTATAATGAAAAAATCCAAAGAGACACAGTATACTGGTATATCAATGATAATAAACAAACTTAATAAGAAACATACAATAAAGGGTAAATGCCCAAAAATAAACCCGAAACAAAAGTCAGGTTATAAGAATTCTGGTGTTGAATACCAGCCACAGTATCCTAAAATGAGCTGAAATGCAAAAACCTAAGCAATGCAACCTGATAAGAAATAAGTACATATACGTAATGCAAGTGATGGTTAATTACAAATTATAATTTATCATTTAATCCAGGAGGGAAAAGCCCCCCAACTTGCATTGTATCTGGCATTGGGTCACTCACTGAACCCTTGTCTGTTTTTCTAACTGAAAAATTGAAACCACTGTTAACATGTGTTAGAGCAAGAATCAAGGACACGACTGAATTTTTGCAGATAGTCTCCGAGTCTCAATTGGACCCTGAATGGCTTATGTGTACCCTTGATGTATCCTCGCTTTATACCAGCATCCCTCATTGGGCGGGTATTAATGCCTTGGAATACTGGCTAAATAAAACCAATTTATACCCCCCAGGGATGAACACCTTATTGTTGTGTATGGCTGAACACATTCTAACTAAAAATGTTTTTATTTCCAACAAAACTGCTATTGGCAACTACAGGGTACGGCTATGGGTGCATCCTTTGCACCCATTTATGCTGATCTTTTTATGGGCTACATGGAAGATATGATTTTATATGACCCTTTGCATAACATATATCTACCTGAGATTGATAAATGGAGAAGATACCTGGACGACTGTTGGCTTATATGGAAAGGAGGTGAGGAATACCTCCAGGAATTTATTCAACATTTGAATGGGAACATCTGGGGTATCGAATTCACTGTGGAATATAACAGGAGTGCAATCAGTTATTTGGATGTCAATTTAATTCGACAGGAGGATAACACTCTTAGAACGTCCGTACAGAAAATTCTCACAATATAATACCCTTCTACATGCTGATAGTTTCCATCCAAAACATATTATTCGAACATACCGAAATCACAGTTTGTGCGGATGAAAAGGATTTGTTCCTCAGTGGATGATCTTCAGAGTCATCAAATGGATCTAACTAAGAGGTTTTTGTCCAGAGGTTATTCCACTCGTACTATTGAGTCAGCAGTCCAATTTAGTAATGCTAAATCCAGGGATTCTCTTCTCCAATACAATACTAAAACTCATAATGAGGAATCAGATGTATGTAGATTTGTTACCACTTATGGCAGGAATAGTGCCAATTTAGTAAATATTATTAATACTCATTGGAATATATTGAATTCTCATCCATTGTTGGAAGATTATCTCGAGAACGATGTTATTTTTCCTATAGGAAAGGCAAAACTTTAGGGAATTTATTTTCACACTAAAAAAACCAGGGTCATGGATCACACTCCAACTCAAAGAACACTTACTGGAGACAAACTTTCAGGCATTTATCCATGTGGACATTGCAGTTTTGTAACTATATTTTCAAAACTACTTCTTTCACTAGTAGGAACACTGGACAAATATACGACATACAGTTTTTGGTAACTGCAGTTCAGACTGGATTATTTATCTTGCCACATGTACATGTCATGCATTTTATATTGGCCAAACGTCTAGACAGTTTCGTGTCAGGATCTCTGAACACCTTGGTGACATTAGAAACAGAAGATTAACTAATGCACTATATAGACATGTTATCAAACATCCCACTGCCAAATTTACATTCACCATCATTGATCATATCATAGGAATCGATCTTTTAAAACAGGTTGGCATGATATCCTAAATACCAAAGAAAAAGGTGGATCATTAAACTTGGGGGGCTTTTCCTCCTGGATTAAATGATAAATTATAATTTGTAATTAACCATCACTTGCATTACGTATATGTACTTATTTCTTATCAGGTTGCATTGCTTAGGTTTTGCATTTCAGCTCATTTTAGGATACTGTGGCTGGTATTCAACACCAGAATTCTTATAACCTGACTTTTGTTTCGGGTTTATTTTTGGGCATTTACCCTTTATTGTATGTTTCTTATTAAGTTTGTTTATTATCATTGATATACCAGTATACTGTGTCTCTTTGGATTTTTTCATTATAATCTGGAGATATGCATGCAACTCAGGCAAACTTTTTTGTTTATTGAACTATGTATTTTTCAATTACTTTTGCCTTGATTGTATTTTTCAATTACTTTTGCCTTGTTTGCATTTTTGACTTACCAGGAAGTGATGTCATATAGATGCCTTAAAGAACATTATATAAGATGATGACTAAGTGCTTTTTGCTGACTATACTACTGATGAAAGCCTTGCTGCTGAAACCGGTCTAGTTTCAGTTTTATTAAACTACTTTTGAACCTTCCTTGGTGCTGGCCTTTTTTCTGATTTTGGATCTAACAGTGCTCTTGCCGTGCACCAGCCTAACTTGCTAGCTCCTATACACTGCAAACCAATCTTTACCTTGGTCATGGGGAATACTACTATACAAGTCCTTCACATCAATTGTTATAAAAACTCCCTCATTCAATGGATTTAAATTATGACATAAAGTCAGAAACTGCCATGAATCACGGCATAGGTTTGGGGTGTTACTTACTTCTGTTTTTAACTGTCTGTCCAGACATATAGCTATATAACTAGTTTTAGATTTTCCAGAATCCACTATAGGCCTATATGGTGGATTGATTACATTTTTATGAATTTTAGGCACCCCAAAAATCGCCGGGATCCTAGGCCATTCAATAGTCATGTAATTATACTCCTGGACAGTTATTTGATCTTGTGTAAGCATGTCAAGCAACTCCCAGTCATTTCTTTTATATCCCAAATGTATTTCATTAATTGAGACTTCTTCATAAATCCCACTATATAACATTTGTAACATGTTTTGCACATATTCATCATGTTGTACTATTACTATGCTCCCGCCCTTATCTGGGCGCATAAACCTAAGATCTCCATAGGACTTTAAATATTCTAATAATTCTTTGTCTTTTTTAGGCATATTATCCTTACAATTACTTTGGGAAAAATAATGTCAAAAATCAGTTTCACATACTCTCAAATGTTTTTAATACTGGATGAATATCTGGGTTAAATACACTAGGTATTCTTACATTACTACCAGAATACACTTGGACTTGAGCATCATTGTTAAAGACAGTATGTAAATTCAAATTTCTAGTAAACATTTTCAAATCACATATTAACTGAACCATATCCCCTGGCTTACTAGGGACAAAAGTATATCCCTTGCTAAATAAATCAGCACAATCAACTGTTATTGGTATGGAACTGTAATTAAACACTTTGAAATCATGTGTAAAATTTTCAACAATTTTACAAGTTCTTTCTACAGTCACCTCTAATAATTGCTGTTGTTCCTATTATTATTTAGATAGCAAAGAGTACCTTGTATCTGCTGAATGCTTTTGGATAATTATAAGAAAATATTAAAATCTTCGAATGGTCAGACATTTTGTGATGAAGATGAGCGGAATCATCTTTTCCTTAGGAAGGCAGAAGGTTAACACTGCATAACTGTTATGTGAAGAGGAGAAGGAAGAAAATATATAATTGGGAAAGGCCGTTTAAACTCTAACTATCAAAATGATAAGAGGTGAGGGAGCAGTATAGAGACAAAATTAGAAAATTATTTAAAGCGAGACACATGAGAACCCTAAAGTCACAACATCAAAGCATTCTTAAATATTTCTGGGCTACATTTAAAAAAATAATTGATTCAAAGAAACAGCTCTTAAACTGCAAAATATCCTGTCACAATAAGTAAACATTAATGGAGAAGGAGTCTACAGAAGAATCCACTATCCACATCTCTATGTATGAACTTAAGGGCACCAATAAACCACAGGATTTCATCAACAGTCACCAAAGTCTATCAAACCTAATGCTTCTCAAAACTGCTAACAGCTTTTTTACTTCAGGGCTTGTCTCAAAACACAGACAAATCCCTCCTCCACAAGCAACTTTATTCTTACTTAGCAGACACTGGCAGTCTTCAACCTTTCCTCTTCAAATTGGCAACCTCAATAATTGCCAAACCATATATTCATCTCATCGATTTGTCACTAACATCACAAGTAATTCCACAGATATGGAATGAAAGACATGACAAAACTCTTACATAAACGCTTCCTAAAACAACAAACGATACAGACTGATTATTCTTCTCCCTATATTTGTTTAAGATGCAGAAGGTCATAGAATACTAGTTACTGGGTTTAAACTCCTAACTCTGAACTAACACAGTAAGATATTGTACTTACACTGTATTTTGTTCAAATTCATCTTAGCTTTGGTCATGGCCAGCAAAGAAGGATAACATTTATAGATCTCAGAAAAGAGTTTGATAGTGTTGACCATAACATCCCTCTACCCGACAACATAAGATGAGTTTATCCAAAATATCATGCACCTTGTCTCAAAACAACCTAAGTAACAGACTTTTCAGAATAAAGCCAATAAAACATTGTTCTGTCAAAGAGATCTACGCTCTTCTCAATAATTTTCAACAAACTAGCAACCAGTCTCAACCACAAATATAATATATACATCCTAAAAACTGTTCAAACTCCAAAATAAATTCTTTGGTAGACAACTAGACGAAGACACAGCACTCTGACAATCAACTCAAGCATAACTAAATGTATGTTATTTCACACATCCAAGAGCTGTGAAAACTGCCAGAATGTAACTATAAAAGGCATACAGTGCACAACGCAACACAGCAGCTCATTGGAAGAGTTCTACCTTAGAATTGCAGTGTCACGTTCAGTCTTGATTACTGGTCACTGTTTATCTCAGCGTTCCCATATGCTCATTGTGTCCATGTGCGTTTTGATCTATGTCACATAATCGAATGTTCACTTATGTGAAACTCTCTTCGTTAAGATGAAAACAGTGATTGTTTAATTAAGCAAATGTTCACATCAGCGGATTTTTACACAGGGAATAAAAGCAGTTGGCCAACATTCAACCTTCACACACACACCGCGTTATGTCAAACCCACCCAGGTGGGGTGCTGCACCCCCCCAACTATATATACCAACTCTGAGATTGCACTGCAGTGGGGAAAAGGGCAAATTTTCCAGTGTTGGCTAAATGCCTCCATTCCCTGTGTTAAACTACCCTGATTTTCCCATTCGCTTAATTGAAAATTCACTCTTTTCATTCCATCAAGCAGTGGTACACGAAAGTGAATGTTTGATTATCTGAAGCAGACCCGTTTTTTTTTCAAGGTACTTTGGTTTCCTCCCATTTTCTAAAAACATGCTGGTTGATAGAAATATTACCCTTAACTTGTGGCCTGAATGATGGCTGTATAAACGTTAAGAAGGAGCATTTTGATTATCATTCTTTACATAGGGCCTACACACAGTCTTCATGAAACTACAAATGGAAGCCAAGCCTGTAATCAAGGTTCGGTGCCCTTCTACTGACCTTGCAGTAACCCAGATTCTATGTACTCTTACCCATAAGCTATTTTTCCTGGAAAATGACAACTACTCGTATATAAATTTGCTAGATCCTTATTTCACTATAACTTCTGTTTTCAAAGCAGTAATGCCACAGTATGCAATGGGTCATTAAATCACATTAATAGATATCAAAAGGTGTTTGAAAATCTTGCACTATTTGGCAATTGTTAATGTACCATAAAATATTTACAAAATTGCACCACATTCAAAAACTCACCACAGAATTATTTTTCTCAAAATCTAGATGCAAATGCTACTGGTTTCCAAAAGAACCAAATATCTATATTATAAAAAACACTGTCCTGAGTTCAAAGTATGCACTATTCAAGTTTATAATGGCTCATATTTAAATACCTGTTAAAAATGTTGAATGCCAACCATGTTAAATGCTGTAGCTACTTAGTTTTGTGAAAACAACTATATTTTTTATAATTTCACAAAATCAGAAGTGTATTAAACAGTGTTTCTTCAGTTAAGTTTTCTAAAAACTACTTCTGCATTTGAAATTGTCTTGCATTAAATGTTTGCTTTCATATCTTATTCTAATTTCTATGAACTTATATTGTCAGCAATTATTTTCAATGTATATTTTCTGAGTCTTGTATACTGTTCTGCCTTGTTACTTATTGTTATATACGTCATGCTACTGCTGACTTTTTCAACAATTGCTTTTTGTCCAACTTGCCGTATGTCTGGGATATGACTAAAAAGTGTTGGGCATCCATTTCATTTACCTTCCAACTAAATCTCGAAATAAAAAAAAAAAAAAAAAAAAAAAAAAACCACATTGAAAATTCGTAATACCTTTATGTGTATTTGCCCATCTGATACAAAGCATCAGAACAGATATGAAGCACAATGTAGTGTTAGCTAAGAGTACATATATATATATATATATATATATATATATATATATATATATATATATATATATATATATATATATGGGTCTACTGCTTTTGGTCGAATTACATTTGGTCGAAAATGATTTCAGGCAGCCCACTTCAGTGAAGGCTCATTTGATTGAAAGCTCATTTGGTAGAACTCCATATGGTCAAAAATGGAATATAGCCCCTGCTCCACTGTAGTGTGACCCTGGAGTGAGAATATAAAGTTAAGGGGTGCCCCCCACATTGGGGGGCATAGCACCCCACATTTTGCAACTTGTTTTTACTGACGTTATATGTTTCAATGTATTTTTAATGGATACACAAGTATATAACAGTGAATACATTGCAATTATGTGGGGGAGCTATGCCTCCCACACCACCCAATGTGGGGGTCTGTGCCCCCCCCCAACTTTATATTCTCACTCCAGGGTCGCACTGCACTGGGGCAGGGGCTATATACCATTTTCAACCAAATGGAGTTTGACCAAATGGGTTTTCAGTGAAATGCATTTTCGGTGAAGTGGGCTGCCTGAAATCATTTTCAACCAAATGTAATTCGACCAAAAGCAGTAGACCCATATATATATATATATATATATATATATATATATATATATATATATATATATATATATCTATATCTATATATATATATATATATATATATATATATATATATATATATATATATATATATATATATATATATATATATATATATATATATATATATATATATATATATATAGACGCACACTGATATTGTTATGTGCCAATGAGTCAATGCTGACTCATGATGACTCTTTGTTCTGTCTTTAGTAAGTTGGCTATTTACTAACAGATGGGCACCTATTATTCTAATGATTGCATCAAGCAAACTCACTGCAAGTGTTCTTGCTTTATACTAACTGGTGTCTTTTTAAAGATCTTTTTCTGTCTCTCTGCATAAGATATGTAAAGTATGAAGGTTGAAATGTTGTCATCTGAGTTTACAAAGAAAGGTTAAGTGTTATCTCCCCCGGTACTGATTGAATTGTGTTTTTTCCATGTAGTCCATGGAATACATGACATTCTTTACCGACACTATAATTCAAAGCCATCAATTTTCTTCCTGTCATATTTGTTCTTTGTCCAACTTTTGCATCCATATAACATTACTGAAGATACCATGGCTTGGACTGACGAATCTGAATATGAAAAGATACATCTTGGAAACTAAAGATCATATCTAGATCCTTCATGGTCATTTTGTAAGAGTGATTCACTGTCATGTTTATTGATTATCACACTGTTATTCATTGATTAGTGATCCAAGCAGACTGAACCTGACTTCTGTAATTAATGGCACTCTAAATTGATGTGCCAATCACAATTTCTCCAAGAGTACAAAGAGGCAACTCAATAAAATTATGAGTTCTGAAGCCTTTGTCATTTATTATCATATATTCAAAAAGAAGTTGCTGAATATAATGAAGCTGTCAGCTATGTGTGTGATTACAGCTAAAAATGTCTACGTATCAAAATGCAGACATTCAAAAGACTGACTCAAAAAGACCAACAGCTCATTAATACCAACAAATCAAAATATTGATGGGGACAAGGTTACCTGCTTAGAAAACCCCTTTCTGTCACACAGCTACTTAACAAGACAAGTTTAACATAACAATGAAAACTCATTTCAGTGAAAACTCATTCAATAAAAAAGCACAGAAGTGTGCAGAAAGTATGCAACAGTCGGCAGGATTCACGATGGCTTGCACGGAGTCTAAGAGTAGTGTTAGACTCCATGAAGCCATAGCGATCCAGGAACAGCCTGTAGGGGCATGTAAGAGAGCTCCTAAAACGGCTCTTACACGGACAGGGCGTGGATATGCTAATTACCTCACTTGCAGCCGAAAGGCATGCAAATGAGGTAATTTAGCAATCCAGGAAGCAGAAACCTGTCCGTGTAAGAGCCGTGTTATCTGCAGAAATGTACTCAGTTGACAACTGAGTACCGTTCTGCAAATAACACAATGGAGCCTTGTCAGCTCCAAATAAAGGTTGCATATGTTCCAGGCAGCATGCCAATGGCCAAATATGTGGCCACTGGCAACATACCCCAATGCAAACGGGCTGCGCTGTAAAAACAGAAAAATAAAAATTTAAAACCCACAAACGTGGGTTTTATGCAAAGCATGAATTTACAATGTAAGGGAATAGCAGGCTGAAAACAACATGGCCACTGAGTAGGGGTTGCTAAGGGGGGAAGCTGAGTGTAAGACATGTAACTAAACATTAGTAGGCAATCCTATGTAAATGAGTGGTAGGATAGTGAATCGCACTGTTACATAGCAAATGAGCACATTCCCTGGTGTGTAGGAGTAGGATAAGGGGGAGTAACAGAGTAGGAGATAGGTGACATCACAGGGGGATATGTATGAAAGAAATGATGCTCATTGGAGCACAGTGACATGTGAAAGATGTCAGTCACACATCATGGAAAGAGGAGTGTAAACAAGTAGGCATGGGAAAGCCAAGAAATGGAAGGTGTACACTATGGATAACACCAAAGTTTCTTGCTGGGCGTGCATGCGCACGTGTGCACGCTGGGAGGCGCAAGTAAGATAGAGTGCGCGCGTTTAAGTGTGAGTGCGTGCGTTTAAGCTGGAGTAAGCAAGTAGGAGCCTGTTTAAAGATCTGTAAGCGTGTTTGTGCTGGTGTGTGCGCGGTTTAACCCGAACATGCAGATTCTAGTCCGTCTAAGCATGTGTGCGCGCGTGTTAGCCGCTGTGAGCGTGTTTGCGCTTGTATGCTCGTCGCTCCCCCCTGAGGAAACAGAATGGAAAAAGGAAGCAGAAGAAATAGTAGGAAGCTAGCAGGGAATACTGGCAGAGCTAGCAGGTGAAAACAATCTGAAGCAGGCAATTACACAGGCAGAACAGTAGCCCAGCCCAGTACTTAAAACTCTGCAAACAACAGTGCAGTATGTTTCTCTCAAGAGACACTGCAACAGAGGAGTAAGCTATTAGAAGTGAAAACTGAAAAAGCTTCACTCAGACCAAAAATGCTAGGGGCTGCCATAGCTGTTATAAGGAGACATATGCAACATGCTGAGGGTGGTGACTATGCAAATGCTGCCGGACAACCCACAGTGAGGAGACGGAGAAGAGTGTACAGGCCCAGGGTCACCTACCAGGGGTTACATGAGCTGGAGATAGTGGAGTGCTATAGAGTGGACAGAGACCTCCTACAGCAAATTGTTGAGCTGTGCAGGCCACGCCTCACACACAGAACCAACAGAGGGGAACCCATCCCAGTGGAAACCAAGGTATGTGTTGGCCTAATAATACTAGCAACAGGTACCTTCCAGAGACCAACTGGTGATATGATGGTGATATCACAGGCATCAGCATCCAGGGTACTGCACCAGTTCCTGGATGCCATGTCAGCACATGTCGGTGAACATGTATATTTCTCCAATTCCCGTGAGGTATTGGCCAGCAATATGCGTCTCTTCCAGCAAATAGCGGAATACCCTGAGGTAGTGGGTGCAATA
The DNA here is from genome assembly GCF_019279795.1 of Protopterus annectens. NCBI lineage: Eukaryota > Metazoa > Chordata > Ceratodontiformes > Protopteridae > Protopterus > Protopterus annectens. Next base: position 1,220,687,253 of record NC_056731.1, on the reverse strand, counting down.
GACTGCACGCATATATGCATCAAAGCACCAGCTGGTGAGCAGGGTAGGGCCTACATTAACTGCAAGGGCTTCCCCTCCATCAACTGCCAGGTCATGTGTGATGCCCAGGGCATAATAATGAATGTGTGTGCTGGCTGTCCTGGAAGCTACCATGATTCCCATATCTGGCATTTGATGCAGCTGTACCAGACATTTGCCAATGGGGACATCCCACATGGTCACTTAGTGGGGAATGTTGGCTACGCACTGGAGCCGTGGCTGATGACACCCATCAGAAATGCAGACACACACCTGAACAAGAACGCCATAATGAGGCACATGCACAAACACGAAATGTAATCGAGCATGTGTTTGGGTTGCTCAAGTCATGGTTCCGGTGCCTGGACACATCTGGTGGAGCCTTGCAGTACTCACCAACTACATGTACCCAAATTGTCATGGTATGTGCTATGCTACATAATATGATTCTGCGAAAAACAGCTGCAGCAGGACCAGCATAGGGCTGGGCCAAACAGCTCCCCACCATTGCCAAGGCCATCACAGGCAGAGCGTGACTCGGAGGAGGAACAACCTGAGCCTGCCCCAGTAGGCAGAAGGAGGCATGCCCAGTATGCCTTGGCCTTGGCAAAGAGGCAACACATAGCACATACACTGGCTCAGTAGGAACCCTGGAAATGATACCTCTCCGACTCACACATATAGTAAAGGGATGCCTAAGTTGACACAACCTGCTTTCAAACATGTACAGGGAGTGTAGTATGTGCATCCAACATAGACAGCCCTGCAGCACCACCTGAGGCATGATTGCCATGTGTTAAGCAATGTAACACCATGTAGTATATGCAAACTTGATGACCCTGATTAACATCCTACCCTCACCAAGCATGATGCCACAATATGAAGACAAGATGATCAATTACAATAATTGGCTTAAGTATTGCTGTTAGTCAAAGGGGATCCAATGCCTGTCAGCCTGGGATGACATGCTGAGCAAGACACGATGCTCCACCTGCTATGGATGGCTTGCACCTATCATCCCAGGCCTTTTGGATACTGGCAAAGGCTGTTGTCACCCCCACCGTGCCTTGAATAGGTAAGGCTCAAAACCCTAACCCACCTCCATAGGTATCACAAGGGATAAGAACCTAGAAGTAATGCTACCCAATGCCAGAAGTCTAAACTGCAAGATGCATGCAGTCCAAACTCTCCTCAGCATGGAGAATGTTGATATCTGTTCTGTAACAGAAACCTGGGTCAAGGCTCACAAGAGCACCCTAACACTACCAGGTTACACCTCATACCATGCTTTACAGCCCCAAAACATGGAACAAACTACAAATGGAGGGTGACTATCAATAATTGTCAAGGATAACCACACCCCCAGGTTGGTGCCACAGCAAGAAGCAGCATAGACTATCCACGGGCAAGTAACAGTGGCTAAAACTGCCTCCCAGATAGTAGCCTGCTACAGACCACCCTCCTAACTCCAGGAACCACACTTGGCCTACTTCAGAACACAGGAAAATATCAAGGTCTCTCCAAATAACATTATATTGGGCGACTGAAAATACTCAAACATAGACTGGGAGCATTATTCTAGCTCCAACACCCTAGGCCAAAGGTTCCTAGAATTCATAAACCAAAATTCTATGGAACAACTAACCACTCCCACAAGAGGGGTAAGCATACTGGATGTGATAATCAGCAACATGGGTACTCTATGCCCAAGATGAGAAGTGTATCCCTCACTGGTAAGATCAGACCATAGAGTAATCTCACTGGATATTCACATCCTGACCCCAGTCCCTGGGCAGAAAACCACAGTGAAAAACATGTGTAAAGCAAATGTTGCACTCCTCCAAACTGAGGTGGAATCCATTAAAGGCCTTGTGCCTGTGGAAGATATGGGCCAGACCTCAGAACCCTTTATAAATGCATTCTATGAACACATTCAGGAATGCATGGATTATGCAATCCCAAATAAAACCAAGACCCAATCCCATACACGCAGGCATCTGACCTGGTGGACCCCAGCCATTAGCAAACCATGCAAGAGAAGGAGGAAGCTACTACATGATAGAGCAAAACCCAAAAAGGGAAGTAATCACTGATCAGTATTATGGCAAAAAAATATGGCCACACATAAAATCCTCTAAGGCCAGCTACAACATGTTGAATCTGGGAATCTTGAGGCAATGTTACACCTGCCTCATGTACACAGACAACCCTCCCCCCAACAAATACAAATATATGTGAGAGATGCAACTATTTAGCCAAACTGGAGGCTGAGCTCTCTGAACTCAGTACTGGCAAAACCAGTCAGGAGGAGAAGGTAACCACACACACCACAAACCCAGTCTCACATAGACCTATCACAACTGCAAACCAAACACATAAACACACAAAAACATTCCCGGAGGCTCTAATTAAAATCTACCAAAACAACAGAGACCTCCAAAGCAGACACCCAAGCAACCACTACCTCAAAACATAGCACATGCAACACATAGTTCACAAAGTCAGTGTGCCAAACAGTCACAGCCCTTAAGGCCAAACAACATGCCTGATACACTTGTAATATGTGACTCCATAGTCAGACACACTGATGTCCCGCTCACCAGACTGAACAAGGAAAAGGTTACAGTAACCTGCCTGTCGGGCGCTAGAATCTGCCACATAACACAAGCACTCAGGTCACTCCAAAGCAAGTACAAATATGACTCAGTCATTGTCCATGCCGGTGTGAATGACCTGAGACGTACCTCCCTGGACTACATGAAAAGAGACATAGAGGAGCTCTCTGATTATGTAGCCCAGGCAGGTATGACCCTGACCCTGAGCAGCATCTTACCCTCACCAAGAATGATGCCACAGTACAAACACAGAATGATCAGCTTTAACAATTGGCTCAATTACTGGTGTCATTCTAAGGGGATCCAATGTCTGTCTGCTCGGGATGACATGCTTGACAAGCCACGCTGCTTCACAAGGGATGGCTTGCACCTGTCACCCCGGGCTTCTGGATATTGGCCAAGGCTCTTGCCACCTCCATAGTGCCTTTTTTAGGCAAGGCTCAAAAGACAAACCCACCTCCCTAGAAAACACAAGTGGAAAAAACTAAGGGTAATGCTGCTCAATGCCAGAAGTCTAAACCTCAAGATGCACGCTCTCGAGGCCCTCCTCAGTATGGAGAACATCGATGTCTGTGCAGTGACGGAAACCTGGTTCAAGGCTCCTGAGAGCACCCCAGCACTACCAGGTTATACCTCATATCATGCTTTTCGGCCCCAAAACTTGGACCGAACCACAAAAGGAGGGAGAGTAGCCATATTCAAAGATACCCACACCTCCAGGTTACTGGCAACGCACAAAGCATTGGAGACCATCCATGTGCAACTAACCATAGGCAAAACTGCCGTACAGTTTGTAGCATGCTACAGACCACCCTCTCAAACTCAGGAACCCCACTCAGCCTTCCTGAAGACACTGGAGAGTATGAATGTCTCTCCAAATACCATCATATTGGGAGACATCAACTACCCAAACATAGACTGGGAGCATTACTCAAGCCCCAACATCCTAGCCCAAAGGTTCCTAGAATTCATAAACTTAAATGCAATGGAACAACTAGTCACCACTCCCACAAGAGGAGATAATATACTAGACCTGATCATCACAAACATGGGGACACAATGCTCCACACCGGAAGTATACCCATCATTGCTGAGATCAGACCATAAATTAATCTCACTGGAAATCCACATCCCGCCCCCACCCCCTGCACAAAAGACCACAGTGAAGAATTTCTCAAAAGCCGACTTCACACTTCTTAAGACTGAAGTGGTATCCTTCAAGGCCCCTGGGCCACTGGAAACCACAGACCACACCGCTGAATCCTTTATAAACACTTTCTACGGACACCTTCAAGAATGCATGGATCATGCAATCCCAAATAAAACCAAGACCAATTCCCCCAAAGGCAGATGTCCTGTCTGGTGGACCCCAGCCATTAACAAACTTTACAACAGGAGGAGGAAGCTACTACATGACAGAGCAAAATCCCTAAAAGGGAAGGCATCTCTGATCAGTACTAGCAAAAAACCACGATCACTCATAAAATCATCCAAGGCCAACTTTGACAGAAAAATTGCAAAGGACACAAAAGACAATACAAGGCCTTCTTTACTTATGTTAGAAACCTGGGTGGAAACTCCCAGATATGCTCAGAGTTAGTCCAAAACGACACAACATACACTGAACCCACAGACATTGCCAATCTATTCTCAATCTAAGACCCTGCACTTGCCCAAATAAGCAATCTTGCATTTTAGCACTAATATACTATAAGCACTACATCCTCATATACCCTCTAAGACTACCTTGTCCCCTATTGGTCCTTTTAACTGTGTGATAAAAGAGTCCCTATACTACACTAGCATGTCTAAAGGTCAGTTAATGGTCTCCTCTCCAGTCCAACTGGTGAATCTGGGAATCTTGAGGCAATGTTACAACTGTCTCATGTACACTGACAACCCTCTCCTCCTCCAAACAGGATCAAACATATGTGAGAGATGCAACCATATAGCCAAACTGGAGGCCAAACTCTCTCACCTCAAAACTGGTGAAACCAGACCGGAGGAGAAGGTAACATCACACAGCACTAATCCAGTCCCACATAGTCCTACCAAAACAGCAATCCAACCACACAAGCACATAAAAACATATTCGGAGGCTCTAATCAAAAATCTACCTAAACAGCAGAGACCTCCAAAACAAACATCCAAGCAAATGCTATCCCACAACAAAACACAAGCAACACATAGCCCGCAAAGTCAGAGTGCCAAACAGTCACAGCCCTTAAGGCAGAACAACACACCTGACACACTTGTAATAGGTGATTCTATAGTCAGGCACACTGATGTTCTGCTCACCAGGCTGAACAAGGAGAAGGTCACAGTGAGCTGCCTGTCAGGCGCTAGGATCCGCCACATTACGCAAGCACTCAGGTCGCTCCAAAGCAAGTACAAGTATGACTCGGTCATAGTACACGCTGGTGTGAACGATCTGAGACGTACCTCCCTCGACCACATGAAAAGAGACATAAAGGACCTCTCTCATCATGTAGCCCAGGCTGGTATGACTCTGACCTTGAGCAGCATCTTACCCTCAGCTAGAATGATGCCACAATATAAAGACAAAATTATCGATTTTAATAATTGGCTAAAATGTTGGTGTCGTTCAAAGGGGATCCAGTGTCTGTCAGCCAGGGATGACACGCTTGACCAGTCACGTTGCTTCGTAAGGGATGGTTTGCAGCTGTCTCCCCTGGGCTTTCGGATACTGGCAAAGGCTCTTGCCACCCCTATAGTGCCTGTTTTAGGCAAGGCTCAAAAGTCAAACACACCTCCTTAGAAAACACTAAGAACAAGAAACTAAGGGTAATGCTGCTAAATGCCAGAAGTCTAAACCTCAAAATGCATGCACTCGAATCTCTCCTCAGTATGGAGAACATCGATATCTGTACAGTGACAGAAACCTGGTTCAAGGCTCCATAGAGCACCCCAGCACTACCAGGTTATACCTCATACCATGCTTTTCGGCCCCAAAACCCGGACCGAATCACAAAAGGAGGGGGAGTATCTATATTTATCAAGGATACCCACACCTCCAGGTTAGTAGCATTGCACAAAGCATCAGAAACCATCCATGTGCAACTAACAGTGGGCAAAACTCCATTTCACTTTATAGCATGCTACAGACCACTGCCTCAAAATCAGGAATCCCACTCGGCTTTCCTGAAAACACCGGAGAACATGAAGATCTCTCCAAACACCATTATATTGGGTGACTTCAACTACCCTAACATTGACTGGGAGCATTACTCAAGCCCCAACACCCTTGCCCAAAGGTTCCTGGAATTCATAAACTCAAATGCTATGGAACAACTGATCAAAATTCCCACAAGAGGGGAAAACATACTGGACCTGATCATCACCAACATGGGGACCCTATGCTCCACACCAGAGGTACTCCCCTTATTGGTAAGATCAGACCACAAATTAATTTCACTGGATATCCAAAACCCGACCCCACCCCCAGCCCAGAAAACCACAGTAAAGAACTTCTCAAAAGCGAACTTCCCACTTCTCAAATCCGAAGTGGAAACCTTCAAGGCCCCAGGATTGGTGGAAACTACGGCACAAACCACGGAATCCTATATAAACGCATTCTATGGACACCTCCAGGAGTGCATGGACCATGCTATCCCAAACAAAACCAATACCCAAGCGTCCAAAGGCAGGCGTCCAGTCTGGTGGACCCCAGCCATAAATAAGTTGTACAACAGAAGGAGGAAGCTACTACATGATACAGCAAAATCCCTAAAAGGGAAGGCATCTCTGATCAGTACTAGCAAAATATTACAATCCCTCATAAAATCCTCCAAGGCCAGTTTCGAAAGAAAAATTGCACAGAACACAAAAGACAATCACAAGGCCTTCTTTAGCTATGTTAGGAACCTGGGATGCAACTCCCAGGTATGTTCAGAGTTGATTCTAAATGACAAAAAATACACTGAACCCACAGACATTGCCAACATCCTGGCAGACAGGTTCACTGCAAACTTCTCCCCCCCTTCCCCCCTAAAGAGCAAATATCTATCCCAGAAGAGTGCAGCCTCCCAAGCATCTCAGATGCCCAGGTGAAGACCGCCCTTTCCAAGGCAAAAAACACTGCCTCAATGGGACCAGATGGTGTCCCGGGTTGCGTACTACACGAACTCCAAGAAGAACTAAACCCACACGTAAAAATGCTGTACAATCTTAGCCTCACTACGGGATATGTACCCAAAGAATGGCATACGGCAACAGTGGTCCCACTCCACAAAGGTGGTGCCTCAACAGACCCTGGTAACTATCGCCCCATAAGCCTGACTAGCCTTATCTGCAAAGCCATGGAGAGGATCATCATGGAACTCATACACAAAGACATTGGGGACCTACAGACATTGCATCCTACTCCATTTGGCTTTGTCAAGGGCAGATCCTGCCTTTTGAACCAGGTCAACTTTTTCAAAACAGTCACCAAGGCCATAGATGAAGGGAAGGTAGTCCACATGGCCTATCTGGACCTCGCAAAGGCATTTAACACAATACCCCACTCAGGCATCATAGATAAGCTATCCAGCTTAAACATAAACCCCTATGTCACAAGATGGGTGGCTAACTGGCTCAAAGACAGAACCCACAGAGTCAGAATTGCTGGAGTCATGTCTGACTCGAAACTGATCACAAGTGGTGTCCCACAGGGCTCGGTCCTGGGACCTCTCTTGTTCGGCATTTATTTTTCTGAGGTGCAAGCAAACATAGGAGGATTGTGGCTGAAAAAGTTTGCAGATGACTGCAAACTGGGCACCATAATTGATACTCCAGCGGACACAAGCATCCTTCAGAAAGGCCTCATAGAAATGGATAACTGGTGCCAGAGCCATGACCTTAAACTGAACGGCAAAAAATGTATAGTCATACCCTTTGGGAAAAACAAGGTACCCACAAATTACCACATAGGTGGTAATCCATTAAGTATGGAAGAAGTAATCAGGGACCTAGGGACACAAGTTGACAGTAACCTCTCATTTGACACTCACATTGCCAAGGTGGCTAGGAAGACCTTCTATATTGGCCACCTTATCATGAAAGCATTCACATCTAGATCAAGAGAGGTCATTGTGCCTCTATACTCTTCTCATATCAGGCCCATAATTGAGTACAATGCCCCATTTGGGATGTACCTTACCCGACACCTGCAGCAGTTAGAAAGACCCAAAAGTACCTCACCAAGAGGATAAAGGGTCTCAAACATTTGTCATATGCTGCCCGGCTGAAGAAACTCCAGCTCTATTCAGTCGCATACCACCTACACAGAGGCGATCTATGCCTGACATACAAGGCCATGTCCAATCCAGAATTAATGGACATGCTCCACCTCAGAAAATCAAAATCCATCAGAGCCACGAGAGCGAGAGATTTGAACCTCAACACAGAAATAAATAGGATGTGCTGGAGGGACAGATTCATAACCCAGAGGCTCCCTACACTCTGGAACAGAATCCCAGACCATGTTAGGCAGAGGCCCTCACTGACTCTCTTCAAGAGAAATCTTGATGAGTGGATGGAAGATCGTAGGTTTACACCGGGGGTCATCTCTGTGTCACTACTAGACAGAGGCACAGTAAACTAAACCCTAAATGGGCATAATATTCACATTCCAAGGGGTGGCAAAAGCCACACACAGTCTGGCTAGGCTTATAAATGCCCTAGGGCAGATAGCCTAGTATGAACCTGTGAACCTATGAAGATACAAATTGTACAGGACACTAAGGATAATCACAAGGCTTTCTTAACTGATGGTAGGAACCTTGGTGGAAATTCACAGATATGCTCAGAATTACTCCAAAATTACAAACAATACACCAAACCCACACACATTGCCAACATCCAACCTGACAGGTTCAGTGCAAAATCCCCCCTACCAAAATGCCAAATATCTATCCCAGCAGAGTGCTGGCCCCCTGACATTGCAGATGCTGAGGTAACAGCCAGTGTCTCCAAAGCAAAACACACAGCATCAATGGTACCAGATGGTGTCCTGGGCTGCGTCCAACATCAACTCCAAGAAGAATGGAACACCAAATAAAACTACTGCTCAGTCGCAGCCTTACCACAGGATATGTACCCAAAGAGCAGTGTACAGCAACAGTGGTCCCTCTCCACAAAGGTGGTGCCTGAATGGATACTGCAAACTATCACCCCACAATCCTGACTAGCTTGGTCTGCAAAGCTATGGAAAGGATCATCATGGACCTCAGAAATAAAGATATTGTGGACCTACAGACACTGGACCCTACCCAGTGTGGCTTTCTTAAGGGCATATCATGCCACTTAAACATGTTTGACTCATTTGAAACAGTCACCAAGGCCATTGATGAGGGGAATGTGGTCCACACAGCCTATCTGGACCTTGCAAAAACCTTCCATACAATACCCCACTTGTTCATTATAGATAAGCTCACCAGCTTAAATATAAACCCCTATTCAAGTAGATGGGTTGCAAACCAGCTCAAGGACAGAACTGACATGGTCAGAAATGCTGCAGCCATGTCAGACTACAAACCAGCTACAACTGGCATCCCACAAGGCTCGGTCCTGGGACCTCCCTTGTTTGGTATATATTTCCCAGAGGTACAGGCCAACATGGAAGGACTGTGTCTGAACAAGTTTGCAGATGACTACAAACTGGGCACCATATCTGACCCTCCAGCTGACACAAGCATCCTACAAAACGGCCTCATAGAAACAGACAACTGGTGCCAGAGCCATGTCATCAAGCTAAATGCAGAAAAGTGTATAGTCATCCCCTTTGGAAAAACAGTAAGTGTCCACCAATTACCACATAGCTGTTAACCCATTAAGTACTTTAGAAGTAATAAGAGACCTGGGGACACAAGTTGATAGAAATCTTGCATTTTACAACCATGTGGCTGTAGTGGTTAGAGAAACATATTATATACCCACCTAATCATGAAGGTATTCACATGTAGATCAGGGGAGGTCATCGTGCCTCTTCAGTCATCCTTCATCAGCCTCACAATTGAGTACAATGGCCCTTGTGGGATGTACCTTAGCAGACACCTCCAGTAACTGGAAAGACCCCAAAAGTACCTCACCAGGAGGATCAAAGGGCTCTAACAGATGCCATGTGTTGCCTGATTAAACAAACTGCAGCTCCACACAGTGCCATACTGCCTGCCAAGAGGTGATCTGTGCCTGATGTATAAAGCCATGTCCAAGCTGGAATCAATGCACATGCTGCACCTTGTAAAATCTGAATGCCAGTGAGCTATGCACATGAGAGACCTGAACCTCAGCACTGACATAAATAGGACATGCTGTAGTGATTGATCCATAACCCAGAAGCTCCCTCCACTCTTGAGTAAACTCCCAGTCCAGGTTAGCCAGAGAGTCCCTCATTGACTCTCTTCAAGAGGAATCTTGATGAGTGGATGGGAGATGGTAGGTTTACCCTGGGTATCACTTTTATGTCACAGGTAGACAGAGGCACAGTATACTAACCTTGAAAAATGTCATGGCAAACTCCAGTTAAAATGTGTGTTGAAGGACAAACACACTCTCTGACTAGCATTAGAAATGGCCTAGGGCACATAGCTAGTGCTTGTCAATGTCCACCCTAGTTGCGGAATACACTAGTAATGTTGGACAAGCCTGGTTTAAGTAGTCCATAGCTGAACAAAATGCAACATGGTCATATTTGCACAACTGGCCCTTAACCAGTCTGGTGTGCTCAGTATGAATATTTAAAGCAGTGATAGGACTGAAACCCAGGATACTGTCCACCACAGTGAAAGTACTGAACCAGTGCACTATACGATATTACAGTGTTTGGTCAGTATGAAAGAATGTTGACAACTGTATGCAAACTATCCCATGGAAACCCTGCAGGCACAGCATAATCCCTGTTGGGTTCAGACACAAAGCAGTTGGGCAGTAAGAACACAACATGACTTCCAACACACAACTATAAATGTGAAATATTGTTGAAGTTCACACACAACCACAAATGTGGTGGACCTCAGATCTCAACATATGGAAAGCTCACACTGGGCATGCTCACACACTTTGATAAATGAGACATATGTCAGGCAACAAGCCATGGAAAGCCTGAACTGGGCATGCTCACACACTTAGGCCATGTCTCAGTATAGCAGTTGGCCACACATATCTGGCATTTGTATGTGTTAAGCCAGGAAACTCCCACAATACAGCAATCTGCCCAGTGCACACAGTAAAATGACAACAGAGACATAAGTAATATAGTGGATCCCTCTCATATTCAAACATCTTCCACAGATACACAAGTTGTTCATAGAAACAGGGAAAGCTATGGCAATAAAGACCTGCAAACAGTTTATCAGCAACAAATATTGTGCATCTGAAACTTACACATATGGGTGTAGAGGTCAATACTAGGCTGTTTGCCCTAGGGAATACATAAGCTTAGCCAGAGTGTATTTGGCGTCTGCCTCCCCAGTACAGTAGGCTACTGTGCCTCTGTAAAATAGGTCACAGAAGGCACCATTTAAGGCTAGTGTGCTGTGCCTCCGTCAAGCAGGGACACAGTGGAGATCCCAGGGGTTGAATTTGCAATGTCACATCCATGTGGCTGCAGTTTGCTGGAAGAGGGTTGGAGGAGTTATAACATTAATTGGGATTCAATTCCAGACTGAGGGGAGCCTTATCTGCAGTGTCTGGACAATTTCACTGTCAACACTTGCAAGTGATGATTTTGAGGGATTGAAGTGTCTTGCCAATACTGTTCAGAGATGTCCTCCCTCTGTGGGATATTCCTCTGTAATGTATTAGCTCCCTCCTTCTGTTGTACAGCTTATATATGGCTGGTGTAAACCAGACAGGTCTCCTGTTGTGGAGGAGTCTTGGTTTTATCTGGGATAGCATGATCAATGCAAACCTTCCAGATGCTCATAGAATGCATTTGTCAAGGATTCTGCAGATTGGCCTGTATAATCCTCCAGCATGGGTCCTTTGAAGTATTCCACCCCAGTCTTCACAAGTGCAAAGTCTGCTTTTGATAAATACTTTGTTTGCAGTGATTTCCTTGCCCTGGGGTGGGGATGGGATATGGATGTCCAGGGAAAGTTGGTTATGGTCAGATATTAACAATGGTGGTCTACCTCTGGTGTGGAACATAGAGTCCCCATGTTGCTGATGGTCAGGTCCAATATGTATTCCCCGTTGTGGCTGTGGTTATTGGTCCTGCCATAGCACATGTATTCACAAATTGTAGTGGCTGTAGGGTGATGTTGTTGAGGCCTGAGTAGTTCCCCCACTCAATATTCCTGTACCTGAAGTTAACCACTGTAATGGTGTATGTGAACACCTTCATATCCTACACTGTTCCCAGGGAAGCCAAGTGTGGTTCCTGGATATGGGAGGGGAGGTCTGAACTGGTTGTGTTGTGTGTTACAAGTACTGTGGTCAAAAAGCATTGTATAAAACATAACCTGGCAGTGCTGATGTGCATATGTGACCCTGAAGTAGGCATCTGTTAAAGAAAAAATATGCTATCCCCATACTGATGGATAGTAATAGATGTACATACCTCTTTCTAAATAATGATGTCAGCACCCTATAAATACTACAGGAGAAGCAAAGACATCCAGTAATTTGAATAGCGTGCTATGCTAATGCGTCTCTCTCAAATGTCATAACATAGTTTGGTAGGGGTTTGAATCCTGCAAATGCTCAGTGTGTCTGGGGGAGAATTAGGGTGTGTGCAATTTTCTTGGAAAGAAATGGCCCGTTTGGCAACTGGAAGAACACACTACATGATATACATTCCTCTTTCGAAAGACTGATGATGTCAGCACCCTATAAGTATAGCAGGAGAAGGGAAACCTCCCACTAATGTGAGTAGCGCACTCCACTAATGTGTCTCTCTCAAGTGGCATAACATAGTAAGGTAGGGGTTTGAATCCTGCAAATGCTCAGTGTTTGTTTGGGGGGGTTAGGGTGTGTGCAATTTTCTTGGAAAGAAATGGCCCTTTTGGCAACTGGAAGAACACACTACATGATATACATTCCTCTTTCGAAAGACTGATGATGTCAGCACCCTATAAGTATAGCAGGAGAAGGGAAACCTCCCACTAATGCAAATAGCACACTCTGCTAATGCGGCGCTCTCAAGTGGCATGACATAGGAAGGTAGGGGTTTGAATCCTGCAAATGCTCAGTGTTTGTTGGGGGGGGGGTTAGGGTGTATGCAAATTTCTTGGAAAGAAATGGCCCGTTTGGCAACTGGAAGAACACACTACATGACATACATTCCTCTTTCGAAAGACTGATGATGTCAGCACCCTATAAGTATAGCAGGAGAAGTTAAACCTCCCACTAATGTGCGTAGCGCACTCCACTATTGCATCTCTCTCAAGTGGCATAACATAATAAAGTAGGGGTTTGAATCCTGCAAATGCTCAGTGTTTGTTTGGGGGTTAGGGTGTGTGCAATTTTCTTGGAAAGAAATGGCCCTTTTGGCAACTGGAAGAACACACTACATGATATACATTCCTCTTTCGAAAGACTGATGATGTCAGCACCCTATAAGTATAGCAGGAGAAGGGAAACCTCCAAGTAATGCGAATAGCGCACTCTGCTAATGTGTCTCTCTCAAGTGGCATAACATAGTTAGGTAGGGGTTTAAATCCTGCAAATGCTCAGTGTGTTTGGGGGAGAATTAGGGTGTGTGCAATTTACTTGGAAAGAAATGGCCCTTTTGGCAACTGGAAGAACACACTACAGGATGTACATTCCTCTTTCGAAAGACTGATGATGTCAGCACCCTATAAGTATAGCAGGAGAAGGGAAACCTCCCACTAATGTGCGTAGCACACTATTGCATCTCTCTCAAGTGGCATAACATAATAAAGTAGGGGTTTGAATCCTGCAAATGCTCAGTGTTTGTTTGGGGGTTAGGGTGTGTGCAATTTTCTTGGAAAGAAATGGCCCTTTTGGCAACTGGAAGAACACACTACATGATATACATTTCTCTTTCGAAAGACTGATGATGTCAGCACCCTATAAGTATAGCAGGAGAAGGGACACCTCCGACTAATGCGAATAGCACACTCTGCTAATGTGTTTCTTTCAAGTGGCATAACATAGTAAAGTAGGGGTTTGAATCCTGCAAATGCTCAGTGTTTGTTTGGGGGTGGTTAGAGTGTGTGCAATTTTCTTGGAAAGAAATGGCCCTTTTGGCAACTGGAAGAACACACTACATGATATACATTCCTCTTTCGAAAGACTGATGATGTCAGCACCCTATAAGTATAGCAGGAGAAGGGAAACCTCCCAGTAATGCAAATAGCGCACTCCGCTAATGCACTTCTTTCAAGTGGCATAACATAGTAAGGTAGGGGTTTGAATCCTGCAAATGCTCAGTGTTTGTTTGGGGGGGTTAGGGTGTGTGCAATTTTCTTGGAAAGAAATGGCCCTTTTGGCAACTGGAAGAACACACTACATGATATACATTCCTCTTTTGAAAGACTGATGATGTCAGCACCCTATAAGTATAGCAGGAGAAGAGAAACCTCCCAGTAATGCAAATAGCGCACTCCGCTAATGCACTTCTTTCAAGTGGCATAACATAGTAAGGTAGGGGTTTGAATCCTGCAAATGCTCAGTGTTTGTTTGGGGGGGGGTTAGGGTGTGTGCAATTTTCTTGGAAAGAAATGGCCCTTTTGGCAACTGGAAGAACACACTACATGATATACATTCCTCTTTCGAAAGACTGATGATGTCAGCACCCTATAAGTATAGCAGGAGAAGAGAAACCTCCCAGTAATGCAAATAGCGCACTCCGCTAATGCACTTCTTTCAAGTGGCATAACATAGTAAGGTAGGGGTTTGAATCCTGCAAATGCTCAGTGTTTGTTTGGGGGTGGTTAGGGTGTGTGCAATTTTCTTGGAAAGAAATGGCCCTTTTGGCAACTGGAAGAACACACTACATGATATACATTCCTCTTTCGAAAGACTGATGATGTCAGCACCCTATAAGTATAGCAGGAGAAGGAAAACCTTCCACTAATGCAAAAAGCACACTCCGCTAATGTGCTTCTTTCAAGTGGCATAACATAGTAAGATAGGGGTTTGAAGCCTGCAAATGCTCAGTGTTTGTTTGGGGGTGGTTAGGGTGTGTGCAATTTTCTTGGAAAGAAATGGCCCTTTTGGCAACTGGAAGAACACACTACATGATATACATTCCTCTTTCGAAAGACTGATGATGTCAGCACCCTATAAGTATAGCAGGAGAAGGGAAACCTCCCACTAATGCAAATAGCACACTCCGCTAATGTGCTTCTTTCAAGTGGCGTAAGATAGGGGTTTGAAGCCTGCAAATGCTCAGTGTTTGTTTGGGGGTGGTTAGGGTGTGTGCAATTTTCTTGGAAAGAAATGGCCCATTTGGCAACTGGAAGAACACACTACATGATATACATTCCTCTTTCGAAAGACTGATGATGTCAGCACCCTATAAGTATAGCAGGAGAAGAGAAACCTCCCACTAATGCGAATAGCGCACTCCGCTAATTCATCTCTCTCAAGTAGCATAACAAAGTAAGGTAGGGGGTTGAATCCTGCAAATGATCAGTGTTTGTTTGGGGGAGGTTAGGGTGTGTGCAATTTTCTTGGAAAGAAATGGCCCATTTGGCAACTGGAAGAACACACTACATGATATACAGTCCTCTTTCGAAAGACTGATGATGTCAGCACCCTATAAGTATAGCAGGAGAAGAGAAACCTCCCACTAATGCGAATAGCGCACTCCGCTAATTCATCTCTCTCAAGTAGCATAACAAAGTAAGGTAGGGGTTTGAATCCTGCAAATGCTCCGTGTTTGTTTGGGGGTGGTTAGGGTGTATGCAAATTTCTTGGAAAGAAATGGCCCGTTTGGCAACTGGAAGAACACACTACATGACATACATTCCTCTTTCGAAAGACTGATGATGTCAGCACCCTATAAGTATAGCAGGAGAAGTTAAACCTCCCACTAATGTGAGTAATGCACTCTGCTAATGCGGCGCTCTCAAGTGGCATGACATAGGAAGGTAGGGGTTTGAATCCTGCAAATGCTCAGTGTTTGTTTGGGGGGGGGGGTTAGGGTGTGTGCAATTTTCTTGGAAAGAAATGGCCCTTTTGGCAACTGGAAGAACACACTACATGATATACATTCCTCTTTCGAAAGACTGATGATGTCAGCACCCTATAAGTATAGCAGGAGAAGAGAAACCTCCCAGTAATGCAAATAGCGCACTCCGCTAATGCACTTCTTTCAAGTGGCATAACATAGTAAGATAGGGGTTTGAAGCCTGCAAATGCTCAGTGTTTGTTTGGGGGTGGTTAGGGTGTGTGCAATTTTCTTGGAAAGAAATGGCCCATTTGGCAACTGGAAGAACACACTACATGATATACATTCCTCTTTCAAAAGACTGATGGTGTCAGCACCCTATAAGTATAACAGGAGAAGAGAAACCTCCCACTAAAGTAAATAGCACACTCCGCTAATGTGCTTCTTTCAAGTGGCATAACACAGTAAGATAGGAGTTTGAAGCCTACAAATGCTCAGTGTTTGTTTGGGGGTGGTTAGGGTGTGTGCAATTTTCTTGGAAAGAAATGGCCCTTTTGGCAACTGGAAGAACACACTACATGATATACATTCCTCTTTCGAAAGACTGATGATGTCAGCACCCTATAAGTATAGCAGGAGAAGGAAAACCTCCCACTAATGCAAATAGCGCACTCCGCTAATTCATTTCTTTCAAGTAGCATAACAAAGTAAGGTAGGGGGTTGAATCCTGCAAATGATCAGTGTTTGTTTGGGGGAGGTTAGGGTGTGTGCAATTTTCTTGGAAAGAAATGGCCCATTTGGCAACTGGAAGAACACACTACATGATATACAGTCCTCTTTCGAAAGACTGATGATGTCAGCACCCTATAAGTATAGCAGGAGAAGAGAAACCTCCCACTAATGCGAATAGCGCACTCCGCTAATTCATCTCTCTCAAGTAGCATAACAAAGTAAGGTAGGGGGTTGAATCCTGCAAATGATCAGTGTTTGTTTGGGGGAGGTTAGGGTGTGTGCAATTTTCTTGGAAAGAAATGGCCCATTTGGCAACTGGAAGAACACACTACATGATATACAGTCCTCTTTCGAAAGACTGATGATGTCAGCACCCTATAAGTATAGCAGGAGAAGAGAAACCTCCCAGTAATGCAAATAGTGCACTCTGCTAATGCTCTTCTTTCAAGTGGCATAACATAGTAAGGTAGGGGTTTGAATCCTGCAAATGCTCAGTGTTTGTTTGGGGGGGTTAGGGTGTGTGCAATTTTCTTGGAAAGAAATGGCCCATTTGGCAACTGGAAGAACACACTACATGATATACAGTCCTCTTTCGAAAGACTGATGATGTCAGCACCCTATAAGTATAGCAGGAGAAGGGAAACCTCCCAGTAATGCAAATGCACTCTGCTAATGCGGCGCTCTCAAGTGGCATGACATAGGAAGGTAGGGGTTTGAATCCTGCAAATGCTCAGTGTTTGTTGGGGGGGGGGTTAGGGTGTGTGTAATTTTCTTGGAAAGGAATGGCCCTTTTGGCAACTGGAAGAACACACTACATGATATACATTCCTCTTTCGAAAGACTGATGATGTCAGCACCCTATAAGTATAGCAGGAGAAGGGAAACCTCCCACTAATGCAAATAGCACACTCTGCTAATGCATCTCTCTCAAGTGGCATAACATAGTAAGGTAGGGGTTTGAATCCTGCAAATGCTCAGTGTTTGTTTGGGGGGGGTTAGGGTGTGTGCAATTTTCTTGGAAAGAAATGGCCCTTTTGGCAACTGGAAGAACACACTACATGATGTACATTCCTCTTTCGAAAGACTGATGATGTCAGCACCCTATAAGTATAACAGGAGATGGGAAACCTCCCAATAATGTGAATAGTGTGCTCTGCTAATGTGTCTCTCTCAAGTGGCAGAACATAGTCAAGTACGGGTTTGGATCCTACAAATGCCATGTGTATTTTTGTCACACAGTTTGTCAATGTGTGGTGGGTGTTGCTTTTATTATTGTATGACATATATTATAGCAGTAATTTCAATGCACACATGAGGTATGTGTGTGCCACATAGAGATATGTACCTGTGACCTTAAATAGTTCCTATGTGTGAAGCCTGCCTCATGTGAATACATGGAATTTGCATTACACAACTTTTTCACTGTGGTTTTCTGTGCAGGGGCTGGGGTTGGTATGTGAATATAGTGAGATTACTCTATGGTGTCATCTTACCAGTGAGGGATGCACTTCTGGTCTGGAGCATAGAGTCCACATGTTGGTGATGATCAGGTGCAGTATGTTTTTCTCTCTTGTGGGAGTGGTAACAAGTTGTTCCATAGCATTTGAGTGTATGGATTCTAGGAACCTTTCGCCTAGGGAGTTGGAGCTACAGTAATGCTCCTAGTCTATGTGTGGGTAGATGCAGCTGCCCAATATAATGTTGTTTGGAGACACCTTCATATATTCATGTGTTCTTAAGTAGGCCAAGTGGGTTACCTGGGTTTAGGAGGGTGGTCTGTAGCAGGCTATGAACTGGAAGTCAGTTTAACCCACTGTTAGTTGCACGTGGATAGTCTGTGATGCTTCATGCTGTGGCAACAACCTGGGGGTGTGGGTATCCTTGACATTTATTGAGACTCACCCCCCCTTTCATAGTTAGTTCCGTGTTTTGGGGCTGTCAAGCATGGTATGAGGTGTAACCTGGTAGTGCTAGGGTGCTCTTGGGAGCCTTGAACCTGTTTTCTATTACTGCACAGATATCAACATTCTCCATGCTGAGTAGAGTTTGGACTGCATGCATCTTGTGGTTTACATGTCTGGCATTGAGTATCATTACTTCCATTTTCTTATCCCCTGTGCTTCCTATGTAGGTGGGTTTGTGTTTTCAGCCTTACCACCAGAATGCAAAGATGTGCAGACATTACACTATGGTAATTAATAGTGGTGTATAAAAAATACAATGACAATCATACTGTTAATGCATCAGGCATGCTGGGATATACCCACAATGATATCATTACACTGTACTGTTAACAACATGATAATATTACTACAGTTCTATGTAGTCACCCTGTCACACAGTCAGTGGCACACTCATTGAACCTCACATAGTTGGTATTGCAATGAGAACATGTGTGTGTGCATTGTGTCATAGGTAGGTAGTATGCTATTGGCCCTGGGCCTATGGCAGCATACTGTTAGCAACCTTCAACTACATATGTATGTCCAGCCTTCACTAACAGTTGCAGTATGTCCCTTGCCCTATGCACATCTTCATATAAATGATATTATTGCATGTGTGGACTGGGAGTACAGGCTGCTTTTGTAGGTATCTGCACATGTGCATGTGATGGCCTCTGCACCAATTGTTAGCCAGCATTTACTAATTGCATGCAGCCTGCTGTGTGGTAATTGCAGTTCTCACTGTGATTTCAGGACAGTGCTATAAAATGTTAGGTTAGGTAAGCATAGCCCTTTCAGTTTTTCAAGGTGGGGACCATGCTGGTTTGCTGTGGACACTGTTCTGTGAGTGTAAAGATTGGTATGTCTCTCATATCTAAGGCTGTGTTGTAGGCACTGAAATGCATGTTGTACTGAAACCTGACTGTTGCTTCTTCCAGTTCATTCTTCTCAGTGTGTATGTTAACTGACACCTAATAATACTAATACTGCTAACATGGAAGTATGTGCTTTCCTGTGGGACTTGTGGATTAACTGGTATACAACAATAGCTCTTGCAATTTGTTGCTATGGCTTCACTATTTAGCCTTTACATTCACTCCTTGAAGGCCTGCTAAGTGTCTTTACTGGAATGTGTTGCTATGGCTTTCCTATTTTACATTTACATTCACTCCTTGTAATGCATGATATATTTCTTTCAACAGCAATTCCTTATATGTTTGGTGTGATTTGGTGGTACTGCATGCAGTCTGGTAAGGCTAAGGTGTGGGGTTTCACACCTACAAGGGTATCTTATTTTTCTGCTGAGCAGTAGTGGGGCCTTGTACTTTGTACTAACAGTTATGAATATCAGGCACATGCAGTGCTTGTAAACTGCTACACTGTCCTTATTTTATTAGATGGCTACATCCTTTGATATTTCTGGGTTGTACTCCTACATGAGGGTGTGCTTGTGGAAGCAATTGTACAGCTATTCACAGAGTGTGTGACAGCAGACAGAATGATATGCCTGTGAGTTTCTGACACTTGCAGGCCTCAGATACTCTCAGGTGTCTATTTTAGCAGCCTCAGGGAATGGTACATAGTGGGATACACCCGTGATATATTTCAGATATTCTGCAGTTGTGACTGTGGGGTATTTTGAGCATATGTATTACTACACCATTTCTGACATGCAAGTAGTGTGTACTTTAACTAATTGAGAGTTAATATTACGTGGGATTCCACACCTTTCTGCCTACTGTTAGTACATTTCACAGGGAGTCAGTGAGGCACAGTTAACATTTGTTTGCAAATCAGGAACATCCCTGTAAATCAGTCACAGTTGCGAGGTCTGGCCTCTTACCTATTCAAATATGGCAGTGTTTATCCTGCTCTGATAGTGTGTGTGGTTTGCAAGGTGCTACTGTCACATTATTACCTACTAGCATGGCTGTTTCTCTTATCACACTAATGTAATGCAATTCCACAAGAATTGCCAGTAAAGATACAAGAAAAGCTTTGTGTAATAGCCTTCCTATATTCCCTTTGCATTCAGTCCTACTGTTTCATGATATATTGCTTTCAGCAGAAAGTTCTTGTATATCAGTCATGGCTTAGTGGTAAGTCATGCAGACTAGTGTTGCCAAGGTCCTGTGTTCGAGACTGATAGAGGAATTTTATTTTGCTGCTGAGCAGACTACAGGCCTTGTCATTCAGAGTGATTAAGGCACTTTAAGCAGTTGTAAGCGGGTTAGCGCCGGTTTGCGCAGTGCTCACGCATGCGCACTATCACTTAGCTTTGCGCACACATGCTTAGCTAAGCGCACACAAGCACACACCCGCTGACTACTGCTTAAAAGTGCTTACTCTCGCGCACACCCATGCTAATTTCTTTGAAAGAAAAGAAAATGAGGAGATAGGAAAGTGGTGAAAAAGGGGGCACAAAGAGGGTAGGACAGTAGGAAAACAAGCTCGGGATTTGCAGGAAGGATGTAGGAAAGGCCCATAGCTGCCCATTTCTTTATCAGCAACAGCTGTGCATATGTGTGTAATTTGGTGTGAAATTTGAAATCTTCCACCCCTGAGAGAGGGGTGGGGACAACAAAATATGTTGTACAGCCAGTTGTAATTACCAGTTGACATGTCCAGCAGACATGTCTGCAAATGGGAAGCTATGTATGGGGCATAATTTTTTTGTGAGAACAGAGTGCCCTTTTTTTATTTTTTTTCAGGTGAGAGTGGAATGTGAGGTACAGGAAGTAGGTATATTTGGGGAGGTAGGTTGGGGAGGTTAACAAACAAGACAAACAAGACGCATACAGATGCAAAGTATGACACATGTGGGGGGTGAACACAATTGACGGGGACGGATGTTTGGATATCGCGAGCCCATGAGCCCACAGATGGCAACAGTGGAACTGAGATCCCCACCCATGGGCAGTTGCCACTGCACCTTCACTGCCCAGAATGGGGCTGTGCTGGGGGCTGTGTAGGATGGGCAGGCACACCTGTGAGTTGAGCCACCCGTGCCTCAAGCTGGCGTAGGGTTCAAGTACAGAATGCCTGATCTCACTATGCACCACAGACCGGACACTTTGGAGGGTGAGTGCACGTTCTCCTCCAGCCATGCTTGCAGAGGGGGGATGAGCCCCATCCCCTGCAGTGCTCCCACCTGAAGGTGGCACAGGGCCACCGGAGGAGGTTCCGGCCTGGGCACTAGTGCCAGGTGCACTCACCAGCTGAGGTGGGAGAGGTGGGTCCGCTGGAACCCGCCTTCCCTGTTGTCCTATGTTTAGCAATATTTTATGACATTTTGGGTTAGTAACAAACAATGCCATTCAAAATTAGCTGTAACAGCATGCATCAGTATTCCCATTAACCAAACACCCATGAATTCCAAACATTGAACAGCAAGCATAACACATGCATATTTTGAACAACAGTACACAATCCAACAGCATGCAGGGTTGATTGATGGCAACAGGCCATCAGGTTTGGATATGTGAACAGGGCACATGCATCAACGTACATGCAAATATGTATGAACCAACAGGACAAATGTCCATGGGAATTAATTGTGAATACACATACCCAGTTTGGTGTGAAATGGCATTATTTGTGAAAATAGGGTAGGGTGAAGAAATATTTCATTAACAACTTCAACTACCTATACATATGCTGTACATTTCTAGTAGCTGCAGATATATATACCCTAAAGGTCTTAGTACAGTTTCCTATATGTAACCTTAGGAATGATGGTGATGGGAATGTTACTGCTACAATAATATACAATGCATTTTTATTCATACACGTTCATATCTGGCTGTGTTCAGGTACAGCATCCTGCTACATTTGATTTATATGGCTCTACACAACTGTGGATGTTCAGTATTTCATACAACCATACTATCTCCATATTGCAAGGGTACAGCAACATATCCAAATTGTGGGACAGACACATTCCAGCTTCAGTACTTTATTACAAACATTTCACTCTTTGGTTGTGGCTGTCTCATTCATTTCATTATGTATTGACTGCAGTATACTTTATTCAAGACTTATTACAGCTTTCTTGGTCGATTCATACCTCTTTCTCACACTCTCACCTGTTTTATTTTTACAATTCAAGATGATACTTAATTCTAGGCGTTATTAACATTTCTTACTTGGTTACAACAATCCTTTCCAACAGACTCACTTGTTTCACATGGCAGATTTTAAAAGGGGATGTATTTGACACATGTCTATCGTGTGAAGCTTGTTTACCAGTAATTTTCAGGCTGAAGCAAGTTATCTGATATTACAATACAGATGGAAAATCTCTATTTCAGACTTGTTTAATTTTTATTTCTGGATTACAGGCTGCATCACTTATCTAATCATACAGTACTAGCAGAATCTTTCTTCTAGTGTTATTTGAACTTTATTAATATGTCACAACACTGAACTCTTTTACAAGCTGTCTCACTTATATTCTATAACAATTGCAGCAAAATAATTACTAACCTGCCTGGTGGCGCAACCGCACCAGCCTATCATCATAGTCTCACCGATTCACGGAATGCACACCTGCAGCTGTAATATTAATGAAGTAATATTGGAACATACATCTCCATAATATCAGCTAGGATAATTTCTTACATACTTAATTACATGGATACTTAGTAGTGGGGCGTTGGGCATTTGCCGGGCCTCCTGGATCCAACGGTTCAGTTGGTCCTGTTTTCATCTCTTCAGGTCCGCATGGTGGTGACAGACCTGTTCACCAGTCCTTGGTATGCCTGTGGCACTGGTGAGATTATGTGCCAACCGGTACCACGCCTCTGCCTTGTACGCACCCCAGAGAACCTGGCCCTGCATGAGTTGAACCTCATGATCGTGGACTAGGAGCCAAACCATATATTTGGACTCCTCAACACCCCACCTCTGTGCTTGGAAGTGACTGCCCTCGCCTACACCTGCCATCCTGACTGCAAATAGGTTCCACAATCAGTTATGCTGTGTATTCCCACCTATGAGGCTTATATATGCCATTTTGCCCACACTTATCTGTGATTGGCCATTGTGGAAATGTATCAGCTTAAGAAAACCTGCTTTGTCATGCTTCTATTTCTATTAATTCCTATATATATGCTAATACTGCATTTCTCAGTACAACTGTCATGGCTTAGTGGTTCAGTACTTTGACTATGATGCACAGTATCCTGGGCATTGCTTTTTTTATTTTACTACTGTCTAGACAGGCTAGGAGGTGTGTCTGTGTAAAGGCAGCTTTGATACAGCTTGCTCAACGTTGCCCACCGATTGGCACGCTGTGCAGCTCTGCGCAAACAGGTTACGCTGGTTAATGCGTTATTTGGCTATGAGCATGCATATTACGCTGTGTGAAATGTTGCTCAACTACGGGCGCACAGTTTCAGTGTGTTAAAATGCTGCTCAACTCCGGGCACTCATATAACACCTGTTAAACCACTGCTCACCTGCGGGCAGTCATACTCAGCTTGTTAGAGCGCTGCTCAGCTATGGGCACTTATATAAATTTTTTTTTTATTGTGTCAGATTTCTTCAAAAATACATGGCCCATTTCATTACATTTTACTTAAATTATAGTTATATATATATATATATACATATATGTCAGGGGATTGTTTCATGCTTATTTCACTAAAAATAGAAAATGATGTTGTTGGGGCTCGAACCGTGACTACCTCCTCTTTGGCCAACGTCTCTATCGCTACGCTATTGCTACTTGGCTTAATTTGCATATTTAGATCTTATATGCTTTTTCAATGACTGCTAACTGTGGCTGAGCGAAGGGCACACCCGCGCAAACGAGCGCAATTACGGGCAAACGTTTTTGAAATTATAAAAAAAAAATTAAACTGTTGATTTTTACGTTTTACATTACAGTTGGGTTTATAGTCTGTGGGGGCATATGTGGTGTTGTGTTTCTTGACATTTCCGCGGACTCTCTCGTGGGTGTTTACTGTCAGGACTGTGACTCTTCTGGGGGCGTGTCCCTTTGCAGAACTTGCTGTGCGGACACGCCCCCTACTTTCCTACACGGACCGTGTTAGCCTAGGGTGTGATTCAGCATGCCCTCATGAATATGCATGGCATGCTGACGTCACACTGTTTAACTGCAGCCTCCGTGTAAGACATATTAACTCTTACACGGAGGTTTCATGAATCCTGCCCAGTGTCTTATCATCGGAGTTATTAGGGAAGTGAATCTTGCATAGTATGTGTGAGTTGCGATGGGCAGCACATGTTAGACTCCCAGATCTGTAGATGTCCATGTTTACTCTTGAACACTGATTCATTGTGTCTGGTGCTTTTTTTTACTTCAAAGTTGTGTGATCATGGAATTAGTATATATAAGTAAGGTTGGTATGCAGGGGGCTTTAGAATATATTTGCTGTGGAGAATGTTTTCAGTGAAATCAGTTTTTAGTGAAATTAGTTTGACCATTTCACTTTCAGTGAAATGGGTTTTCAGTGTTATGACATGTACCCATATATATATATATATATATATATATATATATATATATATATATATATATATATACAGAGTGTGTGTGTGTGTGTGTGTGTGTGTGTGTGTGTGTGTGTGTGTGTATGTGGTGTACGCTTCAATATGCATATGCAAACAGGAACATATGCAGCAGAAAAGCTTGATGGATTCTACTTTGTGTAAAAAAATGCATTGAACAACAATAACACAATGCTACCGTGAAGTCTATCTTCATAAATCCTTACACAAGTTAATATTTTGAATTATTTCAAAGAGTGTCTCAAATATTATAAAAACCTACAGATTCAAGGGATCAGTATGACTTCAAATAATTAAATTATGGTATTACAGAGTAACACACACACACACACACACACACACACACACACACACACACACACACACACACAGACATATGCATGTTGGGAGCATGTGAAGGAACCTGTACTGATTTCAGCATACAGTAAATTTGCTTATCTGACTACAATATAGTACTACACTGCCATCTGGAGATCATTTTTGGACATTGCAGCTGCATAAATCAACCTGTACTTGTATCAGCTGCTGGAAAAAAACAGTCACTTTGCTTTATTTATATATATTTTTATAGTTAACATAATTTCTGAATCACAAATATTATATGTAATTATGCACAAAAGCTTCATTAAAAAAGTCTGGTTGCTTTCAGAGGCTTAGCTTTCTAATGTATGGCATGATCATTCTAAGAGTATTGACATTAAGACAGGATAGTATGAGGTCAGCCTTACTTCTTCCAAAACCAGGATTTTATGTCTGGCAAAGCAGATGGAAAGACACAACCTGACCTCCCTAGTAGATCTGTGTTAGGATGTGCATTATGCAGGGATGTAAATGCATCTCGTTAAGGGGAAGGTAATCTTGTTTTGGTGACATCAATTGTCACATGCAACAACAGTAGAAAACTGGTAATATATCCAAATAATTTTGTACTATCCTGTCAGAATGCTAACAAATGTAGCTTTTTGATCTATAAGGAGTAGGAGTCTTTATTAGAGATATACAAAGACACACATGTACACATATACATACACGTGTGTGAGTATGCATGTATCCACATGTATCAGGCAAGAAAAACTATTCATGCATGTAACTGCAAGGAAAGAAGAAAACTGAAAAAGAGATCAAATGTGTTGTAGTTTGAAACCCAGAGGTTTGAGAATACAATGGAAGCGAACGTACTGATTTCCCAAAGGATTATAAATAACTTGATCGAGTCGTGTTGGACAGGACAGGCAGTATAATGGAATGTAATAATGTGAACTGGAGGACTACTGGGATATAGTGAAGCTTGGGAATGATGTTAACAGCAGAGTGTACAGTGTAGTATCACTTTTATAATGTAATAATCATAAGCAAGACTCCCAAAACAGTGCTAGGTCCTGATTTGAAGACACATGTTTACAACAGTATAGACAGAGGAAGCACTCCAGACAAGGCCACCCATATGAAATATGGCCTGCATCAAAAACTTGATGAGAGAAAGAAAGCCCAAAATAAATACATAGTATTTAAAATAAGAAAACAAAAGTCACAAAAAACAATAAATCCAGAAGTGGAAGAAAGAAACAGGAAGCTGAAAAAACATTGTTTTATTGATAATAAATCCACATTAAGCGCTTTCGTTCTGAAAAGAGCTTCAACAGAATGTACAAGAAATGCAATTATTCTCAAATATATAGGTTAACCCAACCACCTGACTAATTGCCTCCCAAATTACTCTTTAAAGGTACAGTTCTACCGTAATGAATTCAAAACATTCAACATATGTATAAAAGTTTAAAACATTGACAAAATGTGACACTTTCCCAATAAAAACTACATATGTAAAACCAATGTAAATAAGAGTGACAATAAAGCTCTGTTTAAACAGATAATTTTAAAAAGAAAACTATTATTGTGGTTATATAAAACCAAGGTCTTTGCCAGTGAACTAAATGGCCCACATAGCTTTTAACCTCAGAACACTTCTAATGGACACACCATCATTCAGGCCTGGAAATACAGTGGCATGATACCTGAGCTGCCATTTCACTTCCTTTAATTCTAAAAATTCTTCTGCTGGTCCCCCCTGGGTCCCAGATTGACATGATCAATAATAATAAATTTAAAAGAATGAGTAGGATTATTGTTGATATGCTTGAATAAAGCATTCTTATCATCCCTTTTGATGATATAGTATTGGTGTTGGTAGATAGAGTCCCTAAGGGCTATTTTGGTCTTACCTATGTAAAATCCATCGCAGCCCTGACACTTGGCAACATAGATGACCCCTTTACTGTCACAATAATATTTATGTGACAGTATAATGTTCCCATGGTCTTGTAAACACACACTAGTACCTTCAAAAATGTGTTTGCTTTGTCTGCAATGCCCACATTTGACCATCCCTCCATTGTTGCCCCTTGTGGGGGGGGGATCTCTCCAATATTGTTTTAAGACTAATGTCTTTTTTGTAAACAATAATTGGTTTATCTCCCACCTTATTGAGGTTGCCTTCATCAATACAAAAAATGTTCCAATTCCTGACAATGATGGACCTAATTTGGTCAAAATGCAGATTAAAATGTGCCAAGGCCCTACTAAATGACAGTTGACTGTAATTGTTAATGTTGCTAGCACTGGGTGCCTCACTTGAACCAACACTGCTTGATCTACCCAACATTGGGATATAAATGCCCCTTTCCCTCTTTTGGTTCACTTCATCAAAAATACCCTTTAGAAATCCCACAGGGTAGCCTCTCTTAACCAACATTTCCCGGAGTTTCCAACATTCAACACCATACATAGTTTTAAATTAATCAATGTTTGCCCTTCTGGCAGGAACATATGTCATCCTCTTTTCAAACAGGTTGGCCCATTCCACAGGCACATTAAAGATGTATATTTTAAAATCCCCGCTGGTGTTGGAAATAATGTTAAAACCAACTTGTTCATAATTTACCAAACTCGAGTATAAAACTATATGTGAGGTCAATTTCAACTTTTTTTATTTTCTGATAATGGTTCGTATGTATTAACCAACAACAATTGTAATCGATCAAGTATCTTCAACCCTCCTTTACAACCTGTGTTTCAGATATTTGAAAGAATATGCAAGCATGACATTAGAAAGTTAATTTATTTGCCTATGAGGGAAGTATACAATTTGAACAGGGAAGAGAGGGATATACTAAACATGATCACTTCCAACAAAGACATCCGGGTAATGAAACTGGACAATGATGGGGGTCTGGTTGTAATGAACACAAGCGACTATATTAATAAAATATTAACATTATTGTATTTAGACACGTATGAGGAGGTATCCTTAAATTAAATTAATTTATCATACAGACCTTTGGCTATGGGGTTGCACGACTTGCTAATCAGTGATCAAATTAATGAGGGGGAATACAAGTTCCTCAGTGTCACACACCCTAGGACCCCCACCATTTTGGTATTCCCAAAATTCATAAAGGTTTGATGACCCCACCTCTATGTCCGATTGTTGATGCTAAAGCATCTAAGACCTTCCCTTTAGCCAAATTTGTTGACTTTCAACTTAAGGGGGTAGTTGAGAAGTTCCCCTTTATGTTGAAATACTCATGGGATTTTTGGGGAAGAGTCACACAAGAGTTATATAATGGGGATCGGTTGTTGGTGACTATTAACCTTAAGGATTTATTTTCCATTATACCTCACGATATTGGAGTGGAATGGTTCAATAGTTTTTTATGTGAATATTCTACACTAGGACACAGTAGAGTTCTAACAATTAGAACTTTAATGGAGGGGGTCCTCGAGAACAACTTTATTATTTTTGAGAATCGGTTGTTCAAGAAAAAAGTGGGGTGGCAATGGGGGCAGCCTGTGCCCCCATATTTGCCAACTTTGTTCTGGCTTATTGGGAAAAGATACGGTCTTTTCATCTATTTTTTGTAAGTGCTGGTCTTTATATGGCCGGTTCTTGGACGACATTATTATTTTTTGGCATGATACCAGGGACAAGTTAGAGGAATTTTTTCAATTTCTGAATAGTTCTACTAGCGTTTTGGAATTTACCATGAATGTTCAAACTGAAAGCATAAACTATCTAGATGTCAGTATCGTCAAGAATAGGACAACTAAGCAGTTTATCTCCACCTTGTTCAGAAAGCCAACTTATTCCAACACACTGTTGCATTTCAACAGCTGGCACCCCATTCACCAGAAGAAATCACTGGTGAAGAGCCAGTGTGTCAGGTTAGCCCAGATGCTGAGTGACAAGATAATGTATGGTGTTGAATGTTGGGATCTCTGGGAAATGTTGGTTAAGAGAGGCTACCCTGTGGAGATTTTAAATGGTATTTTTGATGAAGTGAACCAAAAGAGGGAAAGGGGCATTTATATCCCAATGTTGGGTAGATCAAGCAGTGTTGGTTCAATTGAGGCATCCAATCTTAACAACATTAACAATGACAGTCAACTATCATTTAGTAGGGCCTTGGTGTTGCCTTTTAATCTTCATTTTGACTAAATTAGGTCCGTCATTGTCAGGAATTGTAAATTTTTTGTATTGATGAAGGTAACCTCAATAAGGTGGGAGATAAACCAATTATTGTTTACAAAAAATAAATAAGTCTTAAAACAATATTGAAGAGACCCCCACACACACACACACACAAGGGGCAACAATTGAGGGATGGTCAAGTTTGGGCATTACAGACAATGCAAACACATCTTAGAAGGTACTAGTGTGTGTTTACAAGGCCATGGGAATATTGTACTGTCACATTAGTCATCTACGTTGCCAAGTGTCAGGGCTGTGATGGATTTTACATAGATAAGACCAAAAGAGCCCTTAGGGACCGTATCTACCAACACGAATAGTGTATCAACAAAGGTGATGATAAGAATGCTTTATTTAAGTATATCAACAATAATCTCACTCATTCTTTTAAATGTATTATTATTGATCATGTCGATCTGGGACCCGGGGGGGGGAGTAGACAAATTTTTAGAATGAAAGGAATTGAAATGGCAGTTCAGGTATCATGCCACTATATTTCCAAGCCTGAATGATGTTGTGTCCATTAGAAGTGTTCTGAGGTTAAAAGCTATGTGGGCCATTTAGTTCACTGGCAAGGACCTGGGTTTTATATAACCACAATAATATTTTTTCTTTTTAAATTTATCTGTTTGAACATAGGTTTATTGTCACTCTTATTTACGTTTGTTTTACATATGTATTTTTTATTGAGAAAGTTTCACATTTTGTCAATGTTTTAAACTTGGAAAAACATTTTTTATACATATGTTGAATTTCTTGAATTCATTATGGTAGAACTGTACCTTTAAAGAGTAATTTGGGAGGCAATTAGTCAGGTGGTTGGGTTAGCCTAGATATAGTAAATAATTATATTTCTTGTACATTCTGATGAAGTTCTTTTCAGAACGAAAGCGCTTAATGTGGATTTATCAGTAAACCAGTGTTTTTTTCAGCTTCCCGTTTGTTTCTTCCACTTCTGGATTTATTAGTATTCAAAATAAGATGTGATTAATATATAATTATACAAGTTCACTCAGGCTGCATGGATATGAATATATCTTTATGCCAGAAAAAAGAGGGTCACAGTCCATGCAATCTGTCTGACAGATGCAGTCAGACCCTATGTAGCCACACACACCTTTCCTTCACAGATTTTCTTTTCCATTCCTTCTTGCTTTTTTATAACATTTCATTTGTCTGGCTTCCTTTAACTTCTTTACTTAGTAACTTACAAAGTCTGGATAAACTATTTCAGTAAATGTATTTTTTCAACAGGTTTTTGATGCTACTCACTTATATTTCTACCTGATACCCATATAACCCTCAAATATTCCCAGACTTTGTCCGACATTCCATTAATTCTTAAAATCTCACCACAAAGTTTGTTTGTGTCTTTCGGCTTTTCCCGGTTAGGGGTCACCACAGCAGAACTCCGGTCCGCTAATGATTGGTAGTGGATTTTTACGTAACAGGTTACCAGCCCTGACGCACAACCTTCAACTAAGCCACGACCCATTCACGTATGCCTGCACACAGAAGATGCTCTAGCGGAGAATCGAACGGGGCAACATCTTGCTATGAGGCGACAACGTTACCGCAGGACCACCACCGCAGTCTATAAAATCTCACCACAAAGTAATCATTTTAAAATGATGTTCAGAATGCTGGCGTTTGCCATATAAAAATTTTGCTGCATTCATGTCTTTGCAATATACCCTTAGATTCATTAACAGCATGTACTTGTCTTTCTAAAGTGAACACTATCAGGTGGCCATGAGTGACAAACAGAATTACTAAATAAGGAACTGAAAAATGGCACTACCAAGCTGATACTGTGAATACCGTGAATAGTGAGTATGCCACCAGGAAATCAATTCATAAATCCTTTAATGCACTGTTCACAACATTAAAAGTGAAAACCATGAAATTATTAAAACCACCAAAAACATAATATAAGCGCTTTCATTTAAACCATGTTAAACTTCATCAGACATACACCATTAAAAATTGCAGATAACAGCATCTTATGTCTGATTGGCTCCTGGACTACCCACCCTTCATTTCTGTCATGAGATTAACTCAAACTATTCACATTTTCATAGAACTTATTTCCCCCATAATAAATAATAATACAAATATAATATTATAATGATAATAATATAAGAAAACATCATTGTCAAATATTTTCTTTTATAATTTCATTCTTTCTAAGACTTTTAAGTTTTAATATACAAGAAATAGGTCAATGTTCATTTATACCCAGCCAACTATCTGCAATATTCTTTACCTGTCATATTAATTCTTTCCTCTCCAAATATAATGTCCATGGGCCCCTTGCATTTTTTCTTCTACTTCATCTATAACCATATACTTAAACTGATGGCCTGGGTTGTCTTGGACATGTTTAGTCAGGGCATTATTGAGACTGGATTTCCTAATGTTATATTCATGTTCGTAAATCCTCTGATTAAACTTCCTTTCTATTTTACCCACTTAAAACCTGGGTAGTAAGTGCACATTGCAATATAAACTACATCCCTAGTATTGCAATTATATTTCTCTTTTAACTCATATTTAACATTCCTAACAGTAAAACTAGTTCCTGTATTTATGTTTGAATAATAGTGGCAGGTTCCACATCTAACCATGCCAGTACTGATTCCAATTCTTTTTTGGCCCATGCTTTCCAATAAATTCATAAAATTTAACCCACTGTGAAACACGATCTGTGGATATTCTCCCACTCTATTTCTTATGCAGTGGTCATCACTCAAAACGGGCCAAGTTTTATTTAAAATCCACCTTAAAATCTTGTGATCCCCACAATACTTTGTAACAAAAGCATTATTAAAATTATAGTTTGCCCTTGTATTATTATAAAAAATAGTCAGCTCCCCATGATTGGGGTCCAAGTCTTTATTATTAAAACTATTAATTCCATTAATTTCTTCTCCTTGATCAACAGCCAGTTCATTTATATGATTAATATATAAGATTGGTTTAAATTACCCATTACCTCTCTTTCTTTTCACCTATCCCACTAATTCTTCTGGCAACCAGTTGGGGTATCCGCTCTTTTGGAACATACCCATCATATTTCTGCATTTATGTAAAAAAATCACTGATCTCTTTTGGCAGTCCATATGTGAACTTGTGAAATGCAGGAAACTATTAGAATAAGTTTCCTTCCTATGAATGCATGAAATATATCCCCCATTAATTCTATCCTTAATGAGACACACATCCAAATATACAATAGTTTCTGTATTATATTCATCAGTAGATGATAAAAAAATAGTCATTGTATTGATGTAATCCATAAATTCAAGAATGGAGTCCTGGGATGCTTTCCATATAATTACATATGTCATCCAGAAATCTCACATACAATCAAATATCCTCCTTATATTTACTATGAAAAATATATTTCCTTTCCCAATATGTCAGCTATCTCAAGTAATTCCATAAGTAAATTATTTTTTTCTTGAGGAGTTCTATCCATATTTAACATTTTATTCACCCATTTGTGATCTATATCTTGCGGTCTAACAGTGTCTAGGTCTCATACATCAATTGTTAATAAAACATCATCTGGGTGATAATCAACCTAATTAATTAACTCTAAAAAATTCCATGAATCTTTACAGATTTGTTTTTCTTTACTCAAAATTTTCTTAAATTTATAATCTAAATACTTAGCACAAGCTGATTTAACTGAGTTCCTACCATCCACTATGGGGTGCAACAGTGGATTTTTGATACATTTATGGATTTTCAGTACTCCAAAAAATATTGGAATTCTTGGTGTAGTAGCATTTAAATAATTATAAAGATCTATATCAATATGTCTTTCCAAGAAAATATGGTTTAATTGCCCATGAATTTTGTGATAAGCACCATTTACTTCATTCAAGGAGGCAATTTCGTAAGTATCAGCCTTTAATACTTGGCCCATCCACATATTATAATTATGCAAGTCCATTATAACAACCCCTCCTCCCTTATCAGGTTTCATAATTCTAACTTATTGTTCTTTTAAAAATCTCAAAAGGCTTTTTTCTTCCCTATTCAAGTTGGAATTACTCTTATATTTACTTTGTTTAGAGTAAAAAAAACCTCCAGAAATCTAATTCACACATTCTGTCATAAATTGCTAAAAGGAGGTGTACTACTTATTCCAAATTTATTAATTTCTCTGTCTGTTACATTGTCTTCATACATTAATTTAAAATTGATTTTCCTTAAATAAACATTTAAATCAATTATAGCATTTGTTACATTTAAACAAGTATATGGAATAAAAGTCATACCTTTTCCTATCAAATCAGCAATATCAACTTCAGATTTTGTTTCAGAGTAATTAAATGCTTTAAAGTTCATATCATGATTATACATTATTTCACATGAATGATTCAATGGCTCAATGTCCTTTTCCATTGAATTCTCATATAATTCCAGACTTAATTCACTGTTTTTTGATACTTTCATCATGATTGGTAAAATCCTGGGGGTTGGGTATTGTTCTGTGTTTGCCATTGGTTGTTTCTGGTGTGTGGTGTTTGAAAACCCACCCCTGAAATCTTTCAGACCTCCTACGTTCGGGAAAGTTTTGTTGATTAAATTCTACTGTCTCCCCATGATTACCATTTCTGTCATATGTGTTTTGAGTTACTGGATTACGAAACCCCTCTGGCAACCGGTTCTGAGGGAAATTTATAGGACCATTATTATATTTCCTCCCCCACTCCTGTGAAGTTGCTGGCCAGTGGCATGCTATACCATTTGCATATTCTGTAGTATCACAATTTATTTTGTTTAACTTTTTTATTTTCAGTTTGTTGACATATTGTTCTACACTATTATAAATACAAAAAAAAACTTGCATTTATACTGCTCGTAACTACAGTCTTGTCATATAGCACCAACCAGAACTTCCAATTCTGCACTAAGTTTTTCAATTAAAATATAGGTTCATAGAGTAGTACTAGGCTAATTGCCCTTGCGAGCCATTTTAAGCCTAGCCAATTATCCCTTGGGAGACTCAAACCTTGCACCTTGTGTTCGTAAGGCAAACACCTTAACCATTAGGCCACCCTCCCAATATGATTGCATTTTATTAAAGGCTTTAAAAACTCTATACTATGTCTGTCAAATAATTTTATGAGTTCAATGTGCAAGGGGGAATTCTCCACTAGGCCCACTGGAGATCGCCATAACCTCAGTCCCTTTGCTATAATGTTTAATCTAATGTATTCATGTAGGTAAGCATTCTCTAATTGTAGTTTTCTATATTTTAACAATTTGTCATCAAATGCATTCAGTTTACCATCCATGGATGTTACTTCCAGTAACTGGCCGGGATTGAAAGTAAAGCCCATCTGTAAACAGTCTTTTAAAACTGGAATATCTCTCATGGAGAGGGTACGAACCTCCCCCATTCTGATGCCAATGTTGCCAAATTAAATATTATTGGTGGATAGTCCTAGTGGCCTCATTAAATTGCCACCAGAATTAGCTAAATTATTAAAGTTATTATCCAAGTTTTCAGTTCTTATAATCCCCATGTTCAATGTTATCCCTGAAAATGACATGGAGTGTAAAATATATATACTTCCTTGGGTATTATCCAATGTTAAATTAAGTGCTGCTAAACAACCCATGCCTAAATGTAGGTATAAATTATCCATTCTCTGGTTGATTTGCAGAATTAATTCAGCTAAATTCCCAATACTTTGTTCCATATCTTCCCACCCAGACTGGGAGTAGTGTCCCAGAGACACAGAATCATTCTTGGCTGCCATGGACCAAACAACCACAACAAACTCAAACCAAAATGGAAAACCAACCAAGGAACTGAAAAATGGCACTACCAAGCTGATACTGTGAATACCGTGAATAGATGAGTATGCCACCAG
Source organism: Protopterus annectens (assembly GCF_019279795.1). Taxonomy (NCBI): domain Eukaryota; kingdom Metazoa; phylum Chordata; order Ceratodontiformes; family Protopteridae; genus Protopterus; species Protopterus annectens. The sequence goes on along the minus strand of NC_056731.1, from coordinate 1,220,651,908 downwards.
GAAATAAATTCAAAAATCCTTTAATGCACTGTTCACAATGTTAAAAGCAAAAAACATAAGATTATTAAAACCACCAAAAACTTAATATAAGTGCTTTCATTTAAACCATGTTAAACTTCATCAGACATACACCATTAAAAAAATTGCAGATTTAAATAGCAGCACCAAACATCTGATTGGCTCCCGGACTACCCACTCGTCATTTTCGTTATGAGAGTAACTCAAAATGATCACATTTTCATATAACATATTTCCCCATAATAAATACTACAAATATAATAATATAAAAATAATAATATAATATAAAAAACATCATTGTCATATCTTTTCTTTTATAATTTCTTTCTTTCTAAGGCTTTTAATTTTAATATAGAAGAAATAGAACAATTTTGTATACCCAGCCAACTAAGCATTAAGCTTTACCTGCCATATTAATTCTTTCCTCTCCTAATATAATGTCCATGGGCCCTTTCCATTTTTTTCTTCTACTTCATCTATAACCATATACTTAAACTGATGGCCTGGGTTGTCTTGGACATGTCTAGCCAGGGCATTATTGAGACTGGATTTCCTAATGTTATATTCATGTTTGCAAATCCTCTGATTAAACTTCCTTTTCGTTTTGCCCACGTAAAAACTTGGGCAGTAAGTGCACATTGCAATATAAACTACACCCCTAGTATTGTAATTATACTTCCCTTTTAACTCATATTTAACATCCCTAACATTACATCAATACAATGAGTACTTTTTTATTGTTTACTCATGAATATAATACAGAAACTATTGTATATTTGGATGTGTGTCTCATTAAGGATCGAATTAATGGGGGATATATTTCACACATTCATAGGAAGGAAACTTATTCTAATAGTTTCCTGCATTTCACAAATTCACATCCGGACCACCAAAAGAGATCAGTGGTCAAATGACAATTAGTAAGGACTGCTCAAATGGTATCCAAAGACAGTGATTTTTTTACATGAATGTGGAAATTTGATGGGTATGTTCCAAAAGAGGGAATACCCCAACTGGTTGCTGGAGGAATTGGTGGGAGAGGTGAAAAGAAAGAGAAGTAATGGGTATTTTAAACCAATCTTATCTATTAATCATAGAAAGGAGGTGGTTATTGATCAAGGAGAAGAACTTAATGGAATTAATAGTTTTAATAATAAAGACTTGGACCCCAATCATGGGGAGATGACTATTTTTTTTATAATAACACAAGGTGAAAGTATAATTTTAATAATGCTTTTGTTACGACGTATTGTGGGGATCATAAGATTTTAAGGTGGATTTTAAATAAAAATTGGCCCATTTTGAGTGAAGACCCACACATAAGAAGTAGTGTGGAAAAATATCCAGAGTTAGTGTTTCACAGAGGGTTAAATTTTAAGAATTTATTGGAAGGTACAGGACAAAAAAGATCTATAATCAATACTGGCATGGTGAGATGTGGAACCTGCCACTGTTGTTAAAAAGTGAATATAGGAACTAATCCAACAAGAGAAACCAGGAACCAAACAAGAAAAACTGATGGAGGTCCAGGGAGCACACAAGTCCAGTATAAACTACACAGCTAGTAGCAACCACCAAAGCTTTATTGAGCAAAAATAGCAGTCCACTGCTGTTTTTGCTTAATAAATCTTTGGTAGTTGCTACTAGCTCTATGGTTTATACTGGACTTGTGTGCTCCCTGGACCTCCATCAGTTTTTCTTGTTTGAATACAGGAACTAGTTTTACTGTTAGGAATGTTAAATACGAGTTAAAAGAGAAGTATAATTGCAATACTATGGGTGTAGTTTATATTGCAATGTGCACTTACTGCCCAGGTTTTTATGTGGGCAAAACAGAAAGTAAGTTTAATCAGAGGATTTATGAATATGAATATAACATTAGGAAATCCAGTCTCAATAATGCCCTGGCTAAACATGTCCAAGACAACCTGGGCCATCAGTTTAAGTATACGGTTATAGATAAAGCAGAAGAGAAAAAATGAAAGGGGACCATGGACATTATATTAGGATATGAAAGAATTAATATGTCAGGTAAAGCTTAATGCTGATAGTTGTCTGGGTATAAACAAACATTATTCTATTTCTTGTATATTAAAGATAAAAGCCTTAGAAGGAAAGAAATTATAAAAGAAAAGATTTGACAATGATGTTTTTTATATTATATTATATTATTATTTTTATATTATTATATTTGTATTATTATTTATTATGGGGGAAATAAGTTATATGAAAATGTGATCAGTTTGAGTTAATCTCATGACAAAAATTAAGGGTGGGCAGTCTGGGAGCCAATCAGATGTTTGGTGCTTGTATTTAAATCTGTGATTTTTAATAGTACATGTCTGGTGAAGTTTAACATGGTTTAAATGAAAGTGCTTATATTATGTTTTTCGTGGTTTTAATAATTTCATGTTTTTCACTTTTAACGTTGTGAACAGTGCGTTAAAGGATTTTTGAATTTGTTTCCTGGTGGCATACTTATCTATTCACGGTATCCACAGTATCAGCTCGGTAGTGCCGTTTTTCAGTTCCTTGACTGGTTTTCCATTTTAGTTTGATAATTACTAATTGAATATGCAACACTGCAAGCTGCTCTACACATCAAGCAGCCTCTGCTCGAGCCTGCAACAACTGCTGTCAGCCACAATGAGGTAAGGCAGTGCTTAAGTATACAATGTGAAGAAAGGACTGTACAAAGAGCAGAGTTCAATAAACATGTACACATGTATGGCACAACAACAGATAGGACAGCCATGAATATATAAAAGACACGGGAAGTCTAACATTATAAGTATACAAGAAAGTCTGATACAGTTGTAAATAGCATTGAGTGAACTGGCGTACATGTGGCAAATTCACTGGCATTGTTGTGTACATTGGTAAACAAAACACAGGGCAGTAAAATGCTCAGAATGAAGAAATGGAGTTTGTATAAACAGACATGCAGGTTACACGATACCACTAATTAATTTGCCTTATATGTAGTGAAGTACCAATCCAGGTGTATTGAGAAAGCAGAAAAATAAAACTATGGAACAACTGAGAAAGTGAAGGTAAACCTGGATGTACTATCCATGCAAGTACTGATAGTGGAAATAAATATAACAAATGTGTCAGTAAGATGCACATTGGAAAGGGTACGAACTGAGGTAGTTAATACATCATAAATCAGTAGGTAGCACAATCCATTAAAATCTGCAAACAGAAAAAGGATGGTCACATTGAAAACACAAATTAATAGATTATGCTGCAATACAGTGATACAGATTTAAAAATATGACAGAACGGATGAAATAACATGGAAGATGAGAGATATGTTATTAAAACTATATTATAAAGGAAACTGTCTGTTGGATGGCGCAGTGGTGCAGCAGTAGCATTGTTGCCTCACAGCAAGAGGTTCTCCAGTTCGATTCTTGACTGGGGTGCCTTCTGTGCAGAGTCTGCATGTCCTCCTTGTGTTTATGTGGGTTTCTTCTGTGTTTTTCCCGGGCCACTGCTGAAAATTGGCTTCATTCCAAGTTGGACTTTCCCAGTTAACAAATGTTAAATAAGTAAATAAAAAATCTGTTGTGTGAGTATGAATGTCAGTGTTTACCTACAGACAAGGCTGTATGTGTGAAGGGAAGATCACTCATGATAGTTAGCCCCTAGGAGAATTTATTGAACTGAATTGTTGAACTTGAGAAGCCAGGACTTGGTCTGTTGAAATTTCAGAGAAGTGAAAGGTTACTGCAAAAGAGGCTACAGGGTATAGATCAGGGGATGAAGGTTCTTGTATTTCATTGGTGGGGTAGCAAATTGTTAGAAGGCTTTAGTTATATTGGTTATGGTGGACTGCAAAAAGTGACCATAATCATTTACAATGGTGAAATGATTCAATGTTAAGGGTTCATTCTTGGTAGCTAAATAGTTATTTAATGTCCCTGTTAAGTGTTGTATTTCTTTCCAAAACTAATTTGGTATAGACCAGTTGTCTAAGGTACAGGGCTTTTGCAGTATTTGTTGCAATTCTTGTTTTTTTCCTTAAACTCAGAAAAGTTTTGTGTAGCTCCGTATTGTTAGGGTTTCCTGTTCCAGTTCTTCCAAGCTGAATCTCTGGCTTTAATTTTCTTTTTAATATTCACTGAAAGCCATAGGCAACACAGTGATCTAAGCCTTATTTTTGTAAGGACGTGCAGTCTATCCTGAATTGTAGTCAGTTTTGTGTGGAACAATTCTCAAGCAGAGGTGCATTCAGACGTGCCATACAGGGGAATCCAATCTATAGCACTGAGTAGGATAGTAAGATTCAGTAGCTTATTATTAGCTAGAAGTTACACACAACAGGTGTACACACACCTATAATAATGTTGATATTCTCCAAACTTTGACCATTACCTCTGTTGTGTGGCTATCTGCAGAGTCATGCAGCCAAAGGGCAATAACTATTCCATAACATTGTCCACTTATGTTGTTTTGTGCTACCCATTGTGCAGTGGAATACTTCATTATACTGGGTGTGTTCATAAGGAAGTATAGCAATTAATGCATAAACATCACCAATCTATCCCATAAACATAACAAAATATCATAACACAGGTCCTATGACACTTTGTTACCACCATGCAGCATGTCACACGTCAAGATCCTTTGAATAAACCTTTCTTACCTGTAACCACTATATTGTGAATAAAATAACAAAAGGCATACATTGCTGGATTTGATCATATGCAATGTATCAAGTTAATTTTGACCTGTGCACTAACTGATGACTCCACACAAGACTTTATATCACAGTTGTCAGATAACGAACTGAGCACTGTGTTTGAATTTGTATGATTTTCATTGAAAGAGATTAGAAAACTTGGCCTTTCTCTCCCCAGATGTAAATGTTTCCAGGTAGTCAAATTGTAAACATCAGTTGGCCAATCCTGTCTGCTAGAAGTATCTTACATACTCAGTAGTTGCACCTTGCCAGACTTGAACACTTGCTACCTGGGTTCATAGAGCTATATTTCAACCACTGTTGCCACAAAACGTTTTGTGTCTGAAGTGTCATGAAGCACATCCTTGAAGGGATTATATCAGCATATCTGAAGTGTCATGAAACACACACTTGAAGGGATTATATCAGCATTGTGCTGGACTGGTTATGGCTTCCCAACATACAATCTGAAGGCTCAAAAAATTAAGCCCCCAGTAGTAATCACACAAGTGTATGTAAATATCACCATCTGTTGGGTAAAGCAGTCCTATCTGTCACTATTGTCTTACACACATACATTACTATATTGAAATCTCTGCTTTTCTAGGTCCAAACTCTATAGAATGGATTATTAACTATGGCTGCCATGGAGGAAATCATTAGTAGAGTTGGCAGAAAGCGTGCACTTAAAGGGATAACATTGGTGGTGTGTTCAAAGCCATATGACTCACCTGAAATGTGTTGAGTTATGAAATGTAGTAGTCATGCAAGTGTTAACCCTACATTGATTTATCTATATCACATATTTTGATGAAGCCATTGCTATACAGTTTCTGTCATCTGTTATGCAACCACAGTAATTGAAAAAATGCTGGACGTGAACACTGTCTAAGTCCACACCTAAAAGATGTGTATTAACTGCTTTTGCCACAGGAGACTTTAGACTACAGGTGTAGTCTGGAAGACAGAGGGAGAGCTGAAGGGACAATGGAACCTGGCTGAGGGTTGGGGGGCAAACTATCAAAGAGAAGCAGACTTGTCAGAAGACTTCTGAGCCACAGGATCCTGAGAAGACTTAGAGGGAGGAGCTCACCTAACACCCTTGCTGCTTTTAGTGACCTGATGAGCTGCCTGCAAACAAAAGCAGACCTAGTAAAATAGTTCCTCTGGAACTTAGGGATATGGGCCTCAAAAATATGTTTAAGGTCCTACAAAACTTCACATTTTTCTTGACGAGACTTAAACATATCAGCAGCAGTCCCAAAGAGATTCTTATTATCCAAAGAAGCATCCAACAACTTGGCCTTAATGTCTGTAGGTAATGACTGCAGACAAAGCCAAGAGTAACAGACAGACAGACAGATAGATCAGACATGACAGATCTAAAGGCAGCAGCTCTGGAAGAGGCATCAGTAGCATCATAGCACCACACCCATACTTGAAGTGAATTTATACAACTAGGTGACTTCACAATCCCATGGACTACAGAAACTTTGCAGAGTACAATATCTTAACTTTAGGCTTCCACCTGATAGAGTACTCTGCTAGAACTGGCACTAGAACTAGGACATGCAATACACTAGACAGGATTCTCACCAAACAACTACAAAACACATAAAATAAGCCCAATTCATACTAAACAATAGTCACAAGAAACTGAAATAAATTTCCATCAGTTGCTGTTTTATATAAGGTGTATACAGCAGAATGTTCCATTCTTAACACAACTTTATAATTCTTTTCACCAGGGATTTCTTAATACATTTACACCCACCTAGAACAATCATAGTAAAACTGAATACACTGCCCTGGATATACTTTGTAACTAGAAACCTTATGGATAGTATAGAATATAATCAGATTGCAAAGATATAAAGAATTTAGAAACAAATGTCAGATGCAAATTAGAAAAGCAAAGGAAAATGTCTATCTAAAATTGAAAAAAAAGTCCACTTTCTGGAACACAGTAAACAAATTGCTTAGTAATGCTGAGGAACCTGAAAGTTATCATTTAGCATTCCCAGGACATCAACACACAGTAAATGCTTAAACTAACAATTTTATATCCATGCTAGACAAATACATGCATATTTCACAAAATATAAGTTGCTCAAAATGTAACTGTAACACCTCTTTGCCTTACTCACTTTCTCTCTTGTGAGTCACATACAACTCATAAAGTGACTCTGCAGATAGATGCCTACTTCCACATTAAACCCATTACAGTGTTTACTATTAGAAAACTTCACAAAAAAATCAAAAGTTATGGATCACTTTCCTTAAAAAGTTAGGAGACAGCATTGCTTGCCCTTTAAAACTGATAATAAACAGAAGCATAAATGAAGGCAAATTTCCATCCATCTTGAAATAATCCAAAATAATTCTACTTTTCAAAGGAGGAGAAAAACAAAATGTAAAGAGTCATAGACATATCTCTATCTTAAAAGGCTCTTTTCTAAATCATAGAAAGAGTATTACATACCCAGTTTACAGACTTTCTAACCAAGCCCTACAAACTCATAGCAACACGATATGGTGCCTACTTAGGACACAGCACACAAACTGCATTAGTTGGCTTAATCAGCTATATATTCAAACACTGCAACAAAGACAAAGCCATTACTGCATTATTCTTAGAATTTTCTAAGGCCTTTTGGTATTCGTGACTACAACATGCCACTACAATGGCTTTACAATATTGGCTACAGTTAAAATGTACTACAGTGGTTAAATAATTAAGTACTATACAGATGTTAGTGTGATGCCTAAAACAGTACTGTGTCAAATCAAACATCATGCTATCATATGGCTCTGTCTCAAGTCCATTACTTGTTTACTGTTCTACACATAGTCAGGGCATCATGTCAAATGTCACCATTTCTGTAAATTCAATGCCAATTTCAAAAGTGATGTGATTGTCACAAGTCTTCGCTCACTCATCCCATCAGTCTATTTACTGTAAACCCTCATTTCCTCTTGCTTTCCTCCTGTCTGTCCCAAATCTTGTTCACTAAATTGTCTTCTGCTTTTCTGTGCGTGTCCAAACCACCATAATCTGTTTTCTTTGACCTTTTCTCTAATTGGAGCCACTTGAGATTCTGTTCTGATGCCCTCATTTTGTCTGTCCCCCAAGCATGCACCCTATCACCCACTTCAGGCACTTCATCTCCATCACCTCTAGTTTCCCCAATTGCTCTGCCTTCATTGCCCAGGTTTCTGAAACATAAGTAGTATTGGTCACAACATTGTTTTGTACACCTTATTTTTCAGCTTCTTTGGCATTCTTCTGTTACACACTACTTATGACACTCTGTGCCAGTTGGCTGCAGCCCCTCCGATTCTAGCTTTGACTTCCTCATTTACACTTTCCTTCTTCACAACCACCCCACCCACCCAGAAGTTGTTAACCTCTTCTACTATTTTCCCTTATATATGAATTTTCAGCTTCTTCTGATTTCTGTGCTCAGTTTCATCCCATGTGCCTTTAGTTTTGCATTCCCTTATCATTTAATGAAGTTCTTGTTCAGAGTCTGCTTGTAATGTCACATTGCCTGCATACAGGAGCTTTGTTGACTGTCCCAATCAGATTTCTTGGGATGTTGTCATATGCTTTCTACAAGTCTAACAATGCTCAGTTGGAGTTTTTTTTCTCATCGCTGTCTTCTTCTTAACGTTCTGTCTCACTGCAAACATCTGGTCGGTTGTGCTGCATCCTTGTGTGAATTAAAACTGCTCATCTCCTATTTAACTTTTTACTACACTGCATGCTTGTTTATCAGCCGCCTTCTCCTGCAATTTAATACAGTGTGACAGGAGTTTGATACCTCTATATTGTCCACAGTTGTGAATGTTCCTTTTGTTCTTGCACACTGGCACTAATATGTTTATTCTCCAGTTATCTGGATATGCCTTTCTCTCCATACTGCTATGAGTACCCTCCAGAGGCATTTCTCCCCTTACTCACCCAACATCTTAATCATATCTGCCATGACCTGATCTAAGCCTGCTGATTTTCCTGAATTCATTTTCCTTAGTGCTGTTCTTACTTTTTCTAGGGTGGGCTCTTCCTCTTTCATTGTAGGCTGCATCTGGGGCCTTTTCATGTCCTGTGAATTGGTGAGCAGGTTGTTGCTGACATCCTTTATGAAGAGTGTCTAATGAATACCTTATTTACATCTCTCTTTGCCTTGCAATCTGATAAAGTTTACTTGTGTCATCTCAAGAGTCACTTTCCAGAAGCTGGTAGAGTGTCTCTGATGCCTTGTTCTTTGCTATTATAACAGCTCTCCTAGCCTCTTTATTAGCCACCCATGGCTCCTTCTTAGTCCGGCCTGTCTTTTCTATCATCCCCACTTTTTCTACACTCCTTCATTCTTTTCATAACTTCCTGGACTTCAGTATTCCCCCACCCTACCTCTATTCCCCCACCCTATTTACCTTATTCCCATATTTTGCTCTGCCACACATCTGTTCTATGGTCCTTACACAAGCAGTTTTGAGATGCTGCCATTCTTCAACTCCATTTATATTCCTCTTTTTCCTGAGGAGTAAGAGCATACCTCTCAACCTCTTAGAGCAAGAAATCTGGACAAAGCCATAAATAAAAGTGGGACAAAGGCCCTAAAATACGGATAGTTTTAAAATATCGCTCTTAAAACTTAGAAAGTTGATCGAATAACAGGTGTTGCATTAACTTGGATTTTTCTGATGGGTATGAAGTCTGAAACTCAAATGTCTGTCATTATTCAACTTCAATCTTTAATGATTTGCCAGTAATTTGCCAGAAAAATGCAATTTTATGAAAAACGGACCAAAAATATTAGGCAAAAATCTGGACATTCTGCAAAAATCTGTACAGTTGAGAGGTATGAGCTAGAGCCCTCCCTGAGTATTTCCCTGAATTCTTGTCGTTTTGCTACAGTCAACTTCCAGGTCTTCAGCCTAGTCTCTATTGACTTACAGCCTTTTCTAGCCACTCCTTGCAGGTAATTGCGGCCACCAGTGGTTTATGCTGTGTGACAACTGTTTCATTGGGGATGGCTTTTCAATTGCTACTTCTACTCCAATGCCTTTTCCTTACTAGGAGGGATGCTATGTGAGTTTCATGTTGGCCACTCTTGTGCATGATCTTGTAATTGACTCTCTTGCTAAACCACATGTTGGTGATGGCCACCATCCCAGGGAGAAGTCTAGAATGGCCTCACCTTCTTTATTCTTGTTGCTTCTCTATGACGACACAGGCACTCTTCATATCTTATTCTTTCTGTCCTGATATGAGCATTCAGGTCTCCCATTATCCACACCAGCTTTTGTTGTTCTGCTTTATCTTGTAGTTCCTGCAACTGCTGTCTGAATGCATTATTTTCTTATATTACAACCCTGCTGTAGGACATAACCAAAGATTATGAAAACCATCCCTAATTTTACAATGGAGTGATTGTTATAAGTCTGTAACTAATTCTGATGACATCCCTCACAGTCTTCTGAAGCCTCTACCCCACCATTTTTCATCTGTCCTCCCCCTAAGTAGTAGACGCTGGATCCCAAGCCAAGTGGCCACATTGCCCTTCCACCTTGTCTCCTGGATACACAGGATATCCAGCCTCATCTTTACCATCATGTCATCTACTTGCAAGCTGCACCCTGTCAGTGAATGGATATTGAGTGTAGCAATCCTTACTTCATGTTTGGCAGGTTGACTGGTTTCTAGATTTTGCACAAAAGAGCTATATCAGGTAACCCAAACTGGGCAATTGGGTCAATCAGTAGCTTATTAACCCAGAGCTGCTCTGCACACACACTGGCCAATAGGGGCAAATAGACCCCTCCCACCATTAGCATGAGTTACAGAGTAGGCCAGGATCTCAACCCATTTATTATGGGCAAATACCCATGCCCATTTTGGGTGACATTAGTCATTATAACCAAATCACCTAGAGACAATTTTTACTCCACTGAGTGGCTATCACTGACATTGCATGCAGTCTGTGATCTGTGTTCTCCTATCTAAGGAATAATGTACATCACAGTTGTTATGTAAAGTGGTTGGTCTATACAAATCTTTCCCCAGCAGGAGCCACCTAGAGTCTGTACTGCAGCCTATGACTCCATTCAGTCTTTTTGTTTTGGTTGAGTTTGGGGTGTAAACATGGAGAACAAGCAAACTTCACACAGACTTTGGCTAGTGGTCTGGATTGAACACAGTATCTTGTACATGGGAGGAAAAGACCTTAATCATTATACCGGTTATGTCATCAGCTAGTCATTACAACTGACAGTAAAACAACTTTCAGTGATCATGTCAACAATATCCTGAAATCATACACAAAATCTAGGTACACTATACTAATTGAACAGATACTTACCATCAGCCATTAGCTTTATATTAGCTAACATTATGCTCATACCTTAGCTTTTGGATGGTATATGTGCCACTGGACATTTAAATAAGGCAATCAACAACAAGAGATTCCACCGATTATCAAATAGCCAAATGTGCAGCACAGCAAATCCCCAGTTCTCTCACATGGGCAATTCTAAATAAATTGAGTGACTACAAAGAGCTAAACACTTCCATCTAAAATTTTCATGTAAACATAATAGTCAACAACAACAACAACTGCCCATCTCTCTAAAAGCACAGCTACAGTGTTACATACCAAAAGAGACTTCTCTAGTCATCCACTGTAAACCTAACTTAGCACTGCCTTAATGTGCTCTAAATATGGCATTAACTAAATACTTTTATCTGAAAGTGTTTAATGCAGTACAAATACTTAACTATGCACAAAGAATCACATTAAACTCATACCTTATATATTAAAGCTATTTATATTTCACACATATTTCTAACATTACATTTTCTTCTTGACATTGGCCTGTCATGTAAACCCAGCAAATCTATTAGTCCTGTTTATTTTTTCTGTATCCTGTATATACTTATACTAATTATCATTTAAACATATTCAGCATGTATTGTCTGTATCATGTATATATTTTATATCTTAGCCTATTAGTTCTTACCTGATTTGGATATATTTTCATTTTTGCATATTTCAATAATCCACATTGCAATATTTAGCATATACTTAATTCTACCCATTTTCTATATTCATACTTTTTATTTCATATAATTTTATAAATATTCATAATGTTACTTTCTGTTTATATCTTGCAATTGCTCAGTGTATGTCTGTTATTATGCATCTCGGGTCCCACCTGGAAATGGACACTTACCAAGCAGGGCCAACTTAATCAATAAATATATAAATGTAAATGGGTAAATACAAATAAAACTGCAGTTTGTACCCCTGGTGTATGTTCAGCAGGTACAACAACACAGGATCATAATCAGTTATCAGACCATTTTCAGCCTAGCCAAGACACCCAACATCAAGTGTCATCTCCTGCTTCAAGGATGGAAACAAGGGATAGACCTAGGAAGAATCTTTAAATAATCATCCAATTGAATGTGGTTAAGAATTGATTTTTTATGTTCAGGGATAGTTTATTAACATAAAAAAATACACCAGATTTAAAAGGTGAGCTCATCAGATGTTTTACAGCTCAAATTAAACTATATACCGCCTCTTATATTTCAGACATAATATACTTATTTCACATATACTAAGGGATTCAGAAAGAATTGCTCAGATCCTTACAGTTAGTCAATAATGCCACGCATTACAGTTTCATTCTTCTTATCCTTCAGAACCTGCGTGGTGATAGTAGACCTGCTGTTGTTTTAACTTTTTCAGTGCTATGAAGTAATATTTAAAAACAAAATCTCAATAGTGTGGTCTAGCATCCCTCTTGTCTTTGGAAGACTACAGCACGGCTGTTGAAATATGGATTACCCCATATGGATTTTACAAAAAGTCCATGATTTTGCTTTATACCTGCTCTATCTCTCATTACAGTCAAATCAATAATACTTTATATTAGAATTGTAAACTTATTATTATTTAAACAATGTATTCTACTACAATAACCTCTCTACAGCAAAAGGACTAAAGCACCATTAATGAAATGCTATTTAAACCAAATCATACAAGGTTTTGAAGCTTTCCCCCATTTCAATTTCTTTAAGTAACTTAGGATAATACTTAAACATTCTCTCTGGTGGCTAGTGCCATCCCACCCCATATATCGTTCATGCTGCAGAACTGTTGCTCTGTTAACCTTTTTTCTGTTGGCTAGTGTCCCACTAAATATTGCAGGATTTTCTCATTAGCCTAAGGGAGCTTACAGGTATGACCCCCCACACACACACACACACGCTCGCACACACATAAACACACACATACACTCTCTCATTTCTCACACACTGACACATACAGCCTCCCTCACCTGGTCGCATTTACAGACACATGCACACATTTACCCATACAGACAAACATACACACACACACACACACACACACACACACACACACACACACACACACACACACACACACACACATTCACCTACCCTATCACATAACTAACTCCCCTACTGTGACCACCCAGGCAAACACACACACACACACACACACACACACACACACACACACACACACACACACACACACACACAAAGCTGAGACCATTCATTCCTCTGCATACACTTACACATGCACAAACTCCCATCATCACTTTACTGCCAAACTCCCCAGCATTCACACCTTATGCAAACTCATCCATTGAAACCAATGAGTGAACGTAAGCTTTTCGCCATGTCCATTAACACGGCCATCTGATGTAACTTACCCAGGTGAGCGGTTCTCTGAAGCTTATCTGTACTACTGACATGCTATGAATTTCATTATCTACTTAGCCTAAAATACTAGGCAAAGGCAAGAGAAATATATGAATTTTATGCACAACGCAGATTTATGATTTGCATAACATATGCAAGCTAAAGAACTGCAAGAAATAAGCCAAATGTAAAGTACAATGTATTTTAGAATTAATATTGATAATTCTATGACTGAATTAATCACAAAAGTCACATGAGAGAAAGAAATTAATTGCAAGTATCCTTTCCTTATACTGTGTAATGATGTTATATAAACATCCACAGTAGTGGCTTGTCTATTGTTTAAAAATGACCAACTAATTATTAAACTGAAATAATATCAGGCTCTGGTACACTATATCTAGCAAATCTAGCTAAACCACTGGTTTTTAAATTATTCATTCCTAAAGAACCATATAAAATTAGACCGTGTGCTAATTTTATCACAAGTGTTCTAAAATGCATTGTAACTAATAACTGGCTCAGTATCTGTTCTTTGTCTTGATGATCCTGTAAAGGAAGTTGTTTCTTAGTTTTTATAATTTGGTTGAAGGGTCATCACCATGGCCTTGGTAAGCTTCTAGTGGAGTGCAAAAATAGGGTATTCCACATTTTCAGTGTTTTTCACACATTGCTACAAGAAGGCAGTTAAACAGACATATACTCAGAATCCATACAAATGAAAAATCAAAAGCCAGTCCTTCATAATCAACCCCCACATCAGAAATACCCAAAATACTAATCAACAAAAATAATAAAAATAAAAAAGATTAAAACTAACCTAAAAATTAAATCAAACCTCACGTCTGAGTGAACAAGTAAGAAATAAACTTCCAGCATGTAATCATGAAAGAAGAATGGCACAAGTACAGAAAAAAATAAACAAATAATTATACAATAACAGCATGCTGAATGTACAGTCAAACCAGTGTGCCTGTTGTAAATCGAGCATACAACAGCAAAAATAAGATCAGCCACTGAAGTACCATTGAGTGGCCAGACTTTCTATTGGTAAATGCTGAGGGACAAAGCAAAATACTAGAAAAGTCAGGTATGTTGTACAAAACGAAATAATCAGAAACGTGCCATTTGTGCCCTGTCTCTTGGAAAATCTGAGCAGTTAAAATAAATACAAAAAACAGCAATGGAGATACTCTCTTCTTCATTGGTTCTCCTTCACTGTATTGAAGTACTGTGCAAGCGTGGGAACACAAGTCCCATATAAATGTAGAGTACATCAGAAAACAAAGAAAATGAGGAGGAACAGTACCGCACCATTTTACAAAGATATAACTTAAGGAAGGTAAGCAATTTCTTCATTAAATAATGTAATTGTATAATAGCAATAATCCACGACTGGGTGTGGGTATATCAGGATTTACCCATGGTTGTCTTTGATTATTCAGGCTTCACTCTCATGATCAAACCACACTAACCATGGGTAAATCCTAATAAACCAGTGCGCAGTCATGGATTATTGCTTAAAAATAAAACTAAAGTAAAATGAAGCAATGAATAAAAGTGGACCCAAAGCAAACTAAATATAAAAACAAACGAAAGACAGCAGAATCCTGTTCCTGGGTAAAGTTAGAACTGACAAAAATATACCGTAAAGGATAACACAAGGGAAGAGAAAAACTGATACATATGTGGGAGATGGCGCTTAACAGGAGGAGGATGAAACCAATGAAAACAACAAGGAAAATCAAGGAGGCGGGAAGTAGTGCTAGACTTTCAGGCAGTTTAAAGGAGGTGAGCACAAGGAGGAAACGTAAAGCTTCAAAAATGCCGGATAGAATAGCTTTGAAGCAGGAGGAAGGATAACATCAGGTATGAGAGGTGAATAGGGAAGGGAGATGTTCTAGATATGGAGGACATTAATAAGGAATGTCAGGTGAGCAGGCACATCAATATAGAGTGGACAAATGACAATAAGGACTGTCCTAGGAGAGAGATAGAGATTAGACAAGGCAGGCCAGGGTGTGAGAAAGCCTCTCAGTGATAGCAGGAAGAACACACACATCACAGTACACAGAAACACTAGTAAATTGCAGGTGGTCCTATAAGTGATACAAACAAAGATATGAGAAGTGGTTATAGCATTCACAGAGATAGGAAATGCAGTGGACTTTTAAATGGTGTTACTGAAAGTAGGTCCTAGTATGGTAAAGAAGAACAAAATCCAGGACTGCAATGCCTGACACAGAAAGTGGACTGATGAGTGCAGATTTTGACTAATAGAATACTGGAGTAGAGCCACGGCAAAGGCAGAAGGTCTATGCCACTAGTGGATTTCACCTCTCACCAGGTGAGACTGATTTGCTGAAATCTCAAAAACAAAGGTACCCCTGGATGATTATGTGATTAAAATAAAGAGCAAGTGGTAGCGCACAAAATGGTAGTGGACAAAAGAAGAACAGCAGGCCAACTTGTGAAAATAAATGAAGATTCAAACAGGAAGGAAGGTATAGGAGTCACTGAGAAAGGCAGAAGAAACACTGGGTAGGTAAAGTTTTAAAAAGAACCATGTTACAGGGCATGAGTCCAAACTGTATAAAAGTGAGCAAAGGGAAAAAAAGAGCAGGCATAAGGGCAGGTAATACTAGCAGGAACTATCAGTCTCATAATGAATAATGCCAGCAATGTAAGCCACAAAAGTGTATTCCAGACTGTCATACAAGTGTGAGAACTGGACATTAAAAACATGAGAGAAACATTGGGAAATAATGAAAGGGACTGCAATATGACATTGCAAGAGAAGGAATTTGAGGAAAGAGAAGCAGAGCAGGAAAGAAAGAATCCGCAAAGATCATTAGAAATCGTGAGCCGGTAGTTAGATACAGTATATTGATCAACATATACCGATGATGAATGTCGTAGAAAGGAGGAACAGTTTAAGAGAAGTATGCAAGAAAAAAGACAACAGGCATTCTAGGAAGGGCTATATCAGGGATAGCAGGTGAGAAGAAAGAAGGAATTCTAGTGAATTAAGACAAGATTGTAGATGTGACTTTCACTCCCCCTCCTTCCTCACTCAGATTATTATTAAGATGCTAAAACTGAGCAAAACTACTACAGAAATAATAATGGTGGAGGATCTAAAGATGGATTTGAAATGTAAAAAAAACACAAAACATAATCAAATATTAAGGTCTTAAAAATATCTATTACTATTGACAACCTTTCACAAGTAGAAGTTAATACTATAAATCTTAATCCAGAAAAAAATGGACCATAAGGGATCCTACTTTGACATCATCCTCACAAATAATGCCCAGAGATGTATAAAATAGAGAACATGTAAAACACATTGACAGGCCATTATCCATTTATCTTGCACAGGACTTTAATATGAAAACAGAATACACCCTATATGCGCCTGGGAAGTGATTTCCAGAAAGAATGGAAATAGTCTGACTTTCTTTTTCTTCCTTTATGCTGTTGACCAAAGCCACTTATTAGGAAAAAAAACAATATAATGTGTGCCTTTGATGATTTTTTTTACAATTTTCGCACAGATTCAGAATATCTCCATCAAGAGTTAGAAGGTTTAAATGGAATAAATGTCCCTACTGCTTTACTTCACTGAAAAAGTAGCTAAGAAAACAGGACTGGGTTTAAGTAAAATTGAAATGAAAGAAAAAATGAAGCTGGAATGTAATCCAAATGGAGTCAAGATTTTATTAAAAAGTAAAAAAAAATCACATTAAGTACTTTTGTTCTCAACAGGACTTCTTCAATTGTCAGCTACACAATGACATTAACAGCAATTTAAGGTAAATAAAAACACATGATAAAAATCGTCAAATGGAGGACACAAGAAATCAAAAATCATAACGTTTTAAAGGTGTGGTTTTTAATACTGCCTTAAGTCAACTACCTCATTTAAAGCTGAAGGAGCATGATCATCAAGTCTCACTTACCAAAAAATATTCTATACCCCCTCTCCTCAATGTGGCATCTAAACATTTTAATTCAAAATTCTCAGTATGCACTTTCTAGTTTTAATTCTGAGAAACCTAGCACCTTTAATTTCTCTCTTGCTCCTCAGCTACTGGTTTATGAAAAACTTTTTGGAAATAAATTAGAACTGTTTTAAATCTGCTTTCTGTTTCTCCATTTTGCAATCTTACTAGATCAGAAAGACTTAGATTACATGACTTAACATAATGACAGTAACATCTTTATACTGACTAAATAAATCCTGGTGAGGACAAAAATGCTTACCGTGATTTATTTTTAGCTATTTTAAAAAAGTTTGGTTCTGATTAGATTAGATTCTAGTTTATTATTTTTTGTCTTGCAGAAAATTGGAAAGTAGTATTTTTCTTGTTTGGTTTAAAATGGAAATGTACAAAGAATCGAACATATTGTCAGAAATTCATGGATCTTAGAAGGAATACCAATATAACTACTAATATAATACAACAAAATACTCTTATGTAAGGGAAAAAAACGTCTGTACTGAAACAACCTAATCTGTTTTGTAATCGCAAAAAGAGAGGGGGTGGGGCAAAAATTTATTATTACAGAAAAAAATCAGATGCTTTGCATTTACCATCAGATATCATATTTTAGAAAAAGAGAGGAACAGTTGTATAAAACCCTTCCAGGTGATAATGGGATCACAGGGATTAATATACCTTGCTTCAGTTTAAAATAAATCAACCAAATCAATCAGATAATTACTGGACAAGTCAGAATCCACATGTAATTACGCTCTGGCAACTTACACCCTGCTGTTCATAAAAAGGCAAGCACTTTTATAGCAATGCTTCTGGTAGATATTTATGGTATGCCCCTCACCTCTAGAGTTATATTATGAAACAGTCCTGAAAATATTGATCTTAAGAGTAACCTTCTTCAAAGCAGCTGCTGGATATAGACCAACTTCTAATCTTAGACATGTTACAAAAATTTGTAACTGCTTGCTATTTTCAATTTGTGAACACTGCATCCACCTCTCATAAATGTAACACAGTTCAAAAAAGTGCATGATACCCTAATTATCATTTCTGAATAACAGATGACATTTTCAGTAACAAGGAGAAAGAAACAATGATTGGAGCTATTTTCCTCAACCTAAAAAAAAAGATCTTACAAGGTAGATAACCATATTGTCCTACTAAGGAAATCAAAGAAACTCAGCTTTGGGACTAGGCCATTTAATTGATTAACAGCATGGCTGCCAGAACCATAGGGTGAGGGTGGTGGCAGGGGCCCTTCCATTTTTATACTGCATAGCTCTTTTCGTCTCCTCTTGGAAAAAAAAAAAAACAAATGGTCCACTGTTTGCCCTATGTGAATTGCCATGCAGAAACTGCAGTTCACACATTGAGGCTGTCCCTGGACCATTCCTTTAATCTGAATGCTTGCTTTAAAGAAAAAAAAATTAAAGAAAAAAAAAGTGTCAGGTAGTTTCTGCTAGCAAAGCTGTAATTTACAATTAAATGAAACCATGGCCTAGTCCTTTGAACAGTCATGACTGCAATATTTATTATTTATTTATTTGTCATTTGTTAACCAGGTTAGTCCAGCTGAGCCAAAGGCACATTTTCAGTGGAAATCCCAGGAGAAAAGTTCCAATACATGTCAAAAATGAGAATTTACATAAAATTCAAAACTGCAACTAGCTACTAAAAATAGCTCTGGATTGGCAACTTCAAAGGGGAAGAAAGGTGGTATGTAAAAATTGTATTCTTTTTTCCCTCATTTAAAGAAAGGACAGCAAAACACTTACACAGTCACAAAAGCTAATAGAACTAGTTTATTGTGTGTGGAGGGGTTGCCCTTACAGCTGTCTTATATACATGTGCGTTCTAAAAATTCTCCCCTTTCCAGGGCAAACTTTGTTTGAGGTGATTTACATTGCTCATAGTTCCGAGATTGTAGAGTTCATGCTGCAAGAGATGGGTTCACCTCTGTGCTTATTTAGCACTTGTTTATTTGTAAGAAAATGTATTATTTTCTAAAGATACTAAAAAATAAATTAAAAAGTCTTAGAGAAAAAAATAGGAATTCTACAACTATACCACAGCTAACAAAACAGACCAATCAACTTATGCTGCAAAGGGACAAAGCATGGAAAGAATGGTATAAAAACAAAACACAATTAACCTTTCAAAACTTTAGGCATCTTAGAAACCTCACCAAGTTCCATATTGAAACACACAAAACATTTTACCATAGTAACCTCCAAAATAAGATGTGAAGATAGGTGAAGGCTGCCAGCCTAGCCAGATAGAATTTTGTAGATAATTCTGTCATTTGTAAATATTAATATAAACCACAGGCTTGTTCTCTTAAATGGGAAAAATGGTGTTAAATGTGGAACTGCAAAAATGTAACAACAGTGCACTCTGCTGTAAAAAAACTGAGAAGTCAATTTTCTGTGATGTCAGAACTTTTCTACTGTATTATTTTAAGTATTTCTCTGTGATCTCTGAACTCTTGACTAGCACTGTGTAGTAAGACGTATTGTCTTGTGTTTTTATTATTTATTATTAAATATTTCTAAACCTTTCAACTGTGGCTGTTTTGCTTAGAGATAATTTAAGCTCTAAGAGTACATTGCATGTATATAGTGATACTGCATCAAGTCACTCTAAATAAGTCTTGACTGTTCAGTCGCACTTACCATTTGAATAATAATATTGCACAGTATAATTGGACACCCTTTCATAAGGGCCCTTGAGTAACTGATAAATATTAGCTGGGTGGTGGCAGTGTTTTCTACCATATAGTCTGGGTAAAAGGGGCTCAGCTGGAGAACCTGTGCCAGCCTTCCCCAGGAGTGGCTGTGTGGTTGCATAAACTCTTATCTCAAAGTGTGTGTGTGTGTGTGTGTGTGTGTGTGTGTGTGTGTGTGTGTGTGTGTGT
This sequence comes from Protopterus annectens, assembly GCF_019279795.1. Classification (NCBI taxonomy): domain Eukaryota; kingdom Metazoa; phylum Chordata; order Ceratodontiformes; family Protopteridae; genus Protopterus; species Protopterus annectens. The sequence goes on along the minus strand of NC_056731.1, from coordinate 1,220,631,545 downwards.
GTGTGTGTGTGTGTGTGTGTGTGTGTGTGCATGTGTCAGCTACTTGGGCAGGGACATGCACTGGTAGGACAGAGAGAGTGCTGGATGTTTTAGCTTGCCCACTAGGCTGAGATTTAGACCCTATAGCTGTGCCAGTGGGGAGTCTTGTTGGGGACCTGGAGAGAAAGGGACAAACCCTCCCCAGGCTGACTGTGATCTCTGTGTGCTCTTAAGGGAAATTGTACTTTACTGCGTGTGTGTGTATTATCCTTTCCCTATATGGATGCCCCTCACTAGTGTTAGTGGTGAGGATTGAGACCCCTTGATTGCTGGGCCAGTGCACGAGTGTCACATAAGCATAAAAATAATCCCAAATTACTCTGGTTATCCCTAAATAAAGGAAAACACCTATGCCAAATCACTACACCTTGTCATACCATTATTAACACAAATTATTCCATCTCTCAAAAATCCTATAGAAATGCATTCATACACAGCTCATGAAACATATAACCACAAACAATCTTCTGTGTAAAACTGAATACTGGATCAAGACTAACCACAGTACCAAAACAGCTGTCCTTAATTTTACTAATGTAGTTAGTCAAAACAGAAATGAGGGCAACCTAGTTTCTTCCCTGTCTCTTGACCCATCCAAAGCCTGTGATACTATATTCGACCAAAAGCTCCTCTCAGAATTTGCTAACCTAGGACTTTCTCTAACCCCCCTCTCCTTGTTCCACAGGTATGTATCCAATTAGCAGCAAGCAATAAAAAACATAGTTTTTCCACATTTTATCATCTTGTCTAGCCTTCCAGATATAGAATTTCTACAGTCTTGATTAACAGACTTAGTCACAGCCAGTAAAGCAGGCGTCAAATAATGCAATGTCACTGCCAGAAAGACCAGGAGGGTCAGAACCTGGAACAATTTAGACATTTAGAGTAGTTCTTTAGATCAGGCTTAGTCTATCTAACAGATTCTTGGTCATTTCCTAGTTTAGGCTCTCCTGATTGTTATAAAAGTACAGACTGATAAACTTTACTGCTGTACATAAGTGTGTATATATAGCAAATATTTAAATGCTATGCTATAAAAATGTTAACTTCAATTAATATGTGCATTGTATTTTTATTTTATCCATTGGTTAACCAGGTGAACTTACTGAGCACAAGTCTCTGCCAGGGGCAACTTGGGAGTTCTGTCTGGTTAAGTGACTTACTCAGGTTCACACAATAGGCAAACAGAGGAGGAGAAAATCAAATCCTGCACCTCTGACTACAGGAAACAGCTTGTCTATATCTCAGAGCCTTAATCCTCTGTGCTATTTGCCAAACTTTGACAGAACAGCCCAAATATAGTACAGTATAGCATCATAAAATATAGTATTGTAGAGAGCAGTGCAGTGCCATATTGGCAGTACTGTCTGTACTACTGGAAATAATAAGCTATCTTAAGGGGATAATTTATAATGCACAACATGAGAGTATGGGTAATGATATGAAATGCTGGGACTTGCAGTGGCAAGACCCAAAATGTAGAGCCTGAATGTTAGAAAATCCAGACTTATGTATACTAAGTCTGAGATTGTCATTTCCGAGAATATTTCCTTTTCTCTGGAGTATACAGTGATCTCAGCATTTTCTGGGGAAGGTTGCAGGGGTCCTTGCCCCACTGAAAAAAAAAACAAGTTTAAAAGAGAACAATGTTTGATATTTGCTCTTCTCCTATATTTTTGGTCTTTTTTACGTCATAGTATTGGAACTCAGCTCTGCAGTCCTAACATTTCAAAAGGGAGCTAAGATGCCATTTTAAGAACAATACTGATATGACTAACCTGCATGTAAGTTATCATGCATTTCTTCCTTCTATAGCAGTTGTTCCCATGACAGTAACTGCAACAGATGCATCCTGATTGGATTTTGTGTGCCTTTTTTATAATACATCTGTAGAGGTTTGCAGAAGGCCAAGGCAGTCCTGAAAGAACTAACACATCACAGCTACAAAGTTCAACCTGTACTTTGGAAAGTGCTTTTTCATGGAAAGAGAAATGGCTAAACAGACAAGGTTACCTGAATGGTCACTAGTGGACTTTAAGACCACATAGTCCTTCAAGAAGTCCTGGGATAGGAGGTACACTAAGAAAAGGCACAGAATTGCTAGAGGAAAGACACTAGCTATGCATATAGGGAAGACTAGATAGACAGCTTCTTCTTGTCTGAAATCACATCTATGTGAAATAATAGAGGTGATGAAAAATGGGTGAGTTTCAGTACAAGTGAGTCTTGAGTGCAGGGCAATGCAAAATTGCTTTGTATTTCCTTGTTTGCTTCTGCTAGTTTGAGAGGTGCTAGCAAAGTATCTTAGAAGCTGCAATAGTTTATGGGCTAAAATGGAGTAAGAGAATTTTGCAAGCTATAGATGAATGATTGCATACTTTTATTGAAAGACCGGGACAAGGTGACTAGGAAATGCTTGAAGATTGACGTTCTGTATGGGTATCTGGGCTGAGATGCAATGTAAAATGTGTAAGGTTAGACAAGACAGAGAGCAGATGCATATAGAAATCAGACTGCAGTAGATGAGACATCAGAAAAGTGCTTGGAAATGTAGGGTTGAGGAATATAACTGGGTGAGAGAATTTCGTCAGGTCTTTAATTGGGGTTGAATACAACTTTCCATCAGCCAGTGGTCATAACAAAGATGTAACTAATGTGTGACATGCTAAAGTGTGATTTGTTAACATGTGGTGGGTAAGACTGGAATGGTAATAACATGGTTGTAAATGACAGGGAGGATGGGGTGTCTAATATCAAAAGTTAAGGGTTATCCACCAATATGGCATGTATTTTATTTACTTATTTGTGTATAAGCATTGTACAAGGATGCATTAAATAAATGAATAATAAAATATTGGGAAGGCAGCTAATAAAATAGTCAACATAAACAGGATAAGAAATAAATAATAAAAATGATACTAAAAGTAAATAATGCCCCTAGCACAGGGTTTAGAAAGACTCCTCTGAAAAGAGACAACTTCTGGAACCTTTTACAGGAGGGTCCAGTGCTACATGCCAAAATTGAGGAAAGTAGATGATTCTAAAGAATCAGAGCAATGTAAGTAGAAGGTTGCTTGCCATAAGCCTTTGAACTGGTCCTTAGAACAGCTTGCATCCCCTCACCTGCGCCTGAGAAATGTAACAGGGAAATAAGGAATCAAAAGCTCTTTCAAAAAGTTGGGCCCATTATGAACATGGCCCAGTAGATAAGGAGCACAATCTTATACACAGACCAGTCAGTGACCAGCAGCCACTGCAGATCTCACAGCAAAGCAAAATGACAGAAATGAGAATTCCTGAGTCAATAATCTACAGTCTTTGTAGCTGCACCAGATTCTCATCTGCCAATCCAAATAATGGGCAATGCAGCAGCCATTTATAACAGTAACCATGCATGGATTACTGTGCAAAGTCCAATGAGTAAACAAAGTTTTGGATTGTGGAAATATTCATCATATGAAAATAAGTAATCATGGCAACAAGTGATACTTGGGCCTACAATATAAAAAAGTAACTAAAGAGAATTGGTTACTGGGGAGCCAAACGGGTCAGTAATGGGACCAGTGTTCTTTAGTATCTTTGTGTCAGACATTACAAGTGGCACTAGGAACAGGATCAACCTATTTGTGTCTGACATTAAGCTATATGAGACAGTGAAAGAGTGGGGAATGAGCCTTCAAAGGGAACTGAAGAAAATGGCTGAGAAGTATCATCAGTGTGGAAAGCAACAAATTCTAGAGACAAAGAAAGCTGATAGATTTGGAAAGGGGTTAAATCAAGGTGAAAGTATGCTGTGCAATCAAAGTTTAAAGGTAGGCGATAAGCAATTTTGGATACAATGGGAAAACAAAGTTGTCATGGCTTGATGGAACATGAGAAGTTTCATAATGTAAAAGGTGTTTTGAAACTTTCATGTAACTGAAAGTCAAAACTAAGTTAGAAGGTGGAGAGCGGTTAAACTATATGTAGGCAAAATGCTTACAGAAAAGAGGGGAAAGTAAGTGAAGCAGATGGAGGTTAGTTTATGAGGAAAATTATAGTAAGTAACCGTAGAATGAATTTTAGAAGGATGAGGTGTGTGTGTGTGTGTGTGTGTGTGTGTGTGTGTGTGTGTGTGTGTGTGTGTGTGTGTGTGTGTGTGTGTGTGTGTGTGTATGTGTGCGTGTGTGTGTATGTGTGTGCGAACATTTATCTGTGTATATTATCTATATACCTCTAGCTATATATATATATATATATATATATATATATATATATATATATATATATATATATAAAGAGAGAGAGACACACACACACACACACACACACACACACACATATGTATATATAAACATACATGCATATAGGTAGATATTGCAGAAAGTAAGCAGCTGATATTCATAATGTTTACATAAAACAAGTGGTTATTGTCCAGAAATTAAAACATAAGCAAGGTTGACTTCACCCAAAAAAAAGATCATAATTGTCTTAACAAGAATAAAGTAATTTAAGTACTAACTATTCATAATGTTTGTAAGAAAAAGGGTCTCTGATCAGCTACAGTAAATTTCAAGTAAAACTCAAAGTTCATTACCAGGACTTCCACTGATACTCCTGATTCTCAACGACTGGATGTTCTGTCCTCAGGATCTTCTTCCTTTAACACAGATGTCTCCAGACTCCTATGGGACTTCTTCCAACAATTGTTGATATGGGCTGTCTATCAACCTATTTAAATATGTGCAGGTTCTCACCTGGAGCTACTCACAGTCTTTCTGCAGTTATCCTCATAATGACGTAGCAATATTATGCAGTTCCATATATCATAATGTTGTACCAAAAACAGATGTCACAACCTTATCTAATATATTCTGCAAAGACACAGAAAGCAGTTATCTCTGGTAGGAAGTATTTATTTTATTCACAGTTATGTGCAAAAAAGTTATTTGTGTCATGCTAAAATATCTTTGTTACAGATGACCCTACCAGCAGAAGCTATGAGTTTCAGGAGCCAGGGAAAGCTTTCAGACCGTCAACAGACTGCCTACATTGCTGTGGTCAACATTGTGCCTATTTTGTATCTTAACGAAGAATGGCTGTAAAGAGAGGGACCACTACAAACATTTACATTGTCTTCTTTTTCTTGTTCTAATCATTGTAATGTTATGTGGTCTGTAATTGGAATAAATTCCTGCCTAACAGCATAATGAACCTAGGGCCCACTTACAGTCCAGGCATTCCTTCTCTATGGCCAAACATTTATAGTCTGACTTATTCAGCATTCTGCTCAAAGAGCAGACAGGATGTTTTCTGCTATACAAGTTTTGAAATAAAACTGCCCCTGAACCATTTCTGATGTATCCATATGTTGTATAAATGGTTTGAAGAATTTAGGAAACATTAATGTAGGCTCAGAGTATAACATTTATTTGAGGTATTCCAATGGTTCCTTCACTTCAGGGTCTACCTGACCTTATTTGGTCATTTACCTCTTATAATGTTAGTAAGGAGGACACACAACAGAGGCAAAATGAGGTACAATTTTTATATAATATCCTGTGACCCTAAGAAGGCCCTCATCTGCTTCTTAGCCTTGAGTGCTGGCCACTCTTTAACTGCCATAATCTTTTATTTCTGAGGTTAAATTGTCCCCTCCTAAGACATGCCCCAGAAACCTAAGTTATGTCATTTAAACTTTGCTTTTTGGGGCATTCACAGTAAGCTCAGCTTGTTTCAAAGCATCTAAAATGGCTTGGTCTTTGAAAAGGTGAATCCCAATCTTCTAAATGGATCACTTCATCAGCAAAATACACTGCTACACAGGATCTGTGCAGTCAAAGTATATGGTCCATAGGCTTTTGAAATGTGACTGGGGCCCCATGAAAGTCAAATGGGAGCACCATATACTGGTACAACCCATCATCAGCATAGAATGCAGTCTTCACTTTACTGCCCTCCTCTAAGGGATTCTGCCAATACCCCTTTGTTAGGTGCGAACTTTCAAAAATTCAGCAGTACCAAACTAATCTATTAACTTGTCCAGGGGCAGCTCGTGCTATTGGGTTGCAGGACTACAGCACCCCCCCCAGCTGTAAAAAGAAAAGAAAATTAAAGTAAAAAAGAAAACTAAAGTAAAAAAACAAAAAGAAAACAAACGCAAGTCCTGGAACATCACGCATGCGCACTTGTGGCATTTCCTGATCTGGACTGCTGGTGAACCAGTCCCAGAGTATGCACACAGAATCCAGACTATCTCACCAGAAGTCTGAATTAGGAAGACAGCATTTAGCAGCAGAGATCCCAAACATCTATGCTGTTACAACTACATAGACTGGAAGGGGATTGGACTGCAATGTCTGCAGGCTGCTACCCAGCCTGCTCTCATGTGAGGGAAGGACTTGCTCTCATGGGCTTTACTGTGGAACGAATGGACTTTGCAGCAGGTAGGGTGTGTGTGTACTGTTGAACAGACTTTGTATTTTGGAAGCTACTTTTGAACAAACTTTGCAGCTTGGAAACTACTATTGAATGGAATTTGCATTTTGCAAACTACTGTTAAATGGACTTTGCAGCTTGGAAACTACTGTTGAACAGACTTTGCAGCAGGTAGGGGTGTGTGTGTGTGTGTGTGTGTGTGTGTGTGTGTGTGTGTGTGTGTGTGTGTGTGTGTGTGTGTGTGTGTGTGTGTGTGTGTGTGTGTGTGATGCCACAGTTAAATATACCTGGTGGCTAGATAGACTCAAACCATGTACCTTGGGAACATGTAGCATGGAATTCCCTATCCACCACCACTTGTAAAATTTTTCTGGATTTTGAATAATGACAGGCATTTGAATTTCAGACTTCATATTCTTCAGAAGGAACATAGTAACACAAAACATTTTATTCTAGCAATTTTCTGTTTATAAGATCAATATTTGAAATCTGTCCCTATTTTTGGCTTTGTCCAGATCTTTTGTGCTAAAAGGTTGACAGCTATGGTGAGAAATTAATTCAGTAAATGATAGCCATTTAAGTTTCAGTCTACCTGTCTTTCAAGAAATAACTGATTTGGCATAGTGATTTGTTGCTCTGACTGTAGTGCACAGGGTCCAGAGTTCAGGACCTGGCAGTGAAATGCATGGTGGTAAGACAGCATTTTATTCAAGCAACTTTCCAAGATTATACAAGGAATGTTTAAAATGTGTCCCTAGTTTTTCATCTTTTGTCTCTCCCCCAATAAATTTTGGATTTTTCCAGACTTCTTGTACTTCAAAGTTGAGAGATATAGTTGAGTGTAGAGTGGATTTTACAAGGAGCTGAGAGCTTGAAGAGAAGTTTAATGCTGGTTATGCTGAGTTGGCTTCTATTTTTAATAGCACAACAGGTAGTGTACTTGCTTTTGATGCAGAAGGCTATGGGTTCTAATTCCACAGTATATAGATGCATTGCTGATACTGCACTGTGTTGTACTTTTAAAGGGGGTTGATGCTGCAGTCCTGAGAATGCCCTCTTTGGTGGAGATCCTAGTAAAGATGAACCTGTTATCAGTTTGCCATCCATTCCCTATTGCAATATTACTACCTTATCATTTTTTTATTGTAACATAGGCAAGTTATTCAACGGCAATAGATGAAACGAAATATTAAAGTTGTTTGTTAGCAGCAACCTCTTCATTGGTTACAATCTCTGTAATGTGGAATTATTTAGATGACTTTTACTTCTGCAGAGATTGTGCATATTTACTGACACTGGTGGATTGTAGAAGTTTGAGTAGACTTTTATGATGGAAATGTTCTGAACTGGGCAGTTTTGTCATTATTAGTGCATGTATTTTGTTTCATTGTTTACTGGAAAAATGTACAAAACAAATTTAAAATGCCCTCTAACAGCTGTACTGTATTATACGAGGAAGATAATTTAATACAACCAGGAAGGTGTATCAAAGAACACATGTATGTTTCCTGTGCAAGGGGCCTATGATTTGAAAACGGCCCCAAGTTCATCTTTATCTGCCACTGGCCAGGTGTATTTTCTTTGCATGTGGGTTTCAATGCTGTTTCAATGAATGTGAGTTTCAAGGGCAGAGAAGTTTTAATGCTAAGTCTATTTTCATTGTGAGACTGCATTGCTTTGTTTAGGAGATATCTATTAATGTTTGTGCTGTAAAATGTAAAATAAAACTTTTAAATGAAATCTAAATCATTGTAAAAGTAAAGCAATATGCACATTGCAGTGATTATGGTAAACGGGGCGAAATAGCCAAGTAATGGGACATTGGAATAGCTGCAGGGGGAAGGCCCCATTTGACCATGATTTTGTGAGGGGGGAAGGGTGGCAAACTCGGACAGCCCCAGCTGAACTATACCTCTTAATTGTCCAGATTTTTGCTTCTTATTTTTGGTTTGTTCCTCATAAAATGTGTGGTTTTCTTGCAAATCATTTAGGAATTAAGTCACTAAATAATGACAGACATTGAGTATCAGGTTTCATGCTCTTCAGAAAAATGCATGCTAAAGCAAGACCTGTTGTTCTGTCAACTGACTAAGTTTATACAAGAGCAAGTTTTAATACTGTTTGTATGTTCCCCCAGTATATTTGGTCTTGTCCAGATTTTCTGCGTTAAGAGGATGAGAGGTATGTGCAAATAAATCACTTTATAGAATTAGGCATATCCAAATTTTTCAACTCTCCCTGATTTTGGCTCAGAATGTTGCTCTCCCTCTAATAATCCCTCCACAAAATGGCAAATTTGGAAGAAAATGTGGAGGATTTACAATTAATAAATAATTGTAATGATGAGAGTTATAGATTACTTTTAATTTCAGAAATGCATGTAAATTCTCTTATTTTGTCAGCTGCTCAAGTTAACAGTACTAATATTAAAAAGTGTCCCATCTTTGACAGGTTCCCAGCTGTATTGTGTAACTATTTTATATTTTTCAGAAAACATCCATCTACCCTCAAACACACTTAAATAGTTGATTGAAACATCACATGATTAATTAAATTTTGAGCATTATTAAAGCCAAATATATATTCCAAATGTGTTCCATACACAAAATTTAAAAAACATATTTAAATATTAAAAAAATTTACTTAAAATGATTTACATATATTGTAAAAAAACATTTAAAATTAATAATATCATTGAGTCCTGGAGCACTATTGGCACCTAAACGTATTTGCCATAAACTTTCTTTGCATTCCAATCTAGTTTTGTAGTCCCCTGAAAATATCTCTGAACTCGCACTATCCAAAACTGAAGAAACAAATTTCTTAAAATTTTTACAGACACCAGCATGTCTAGCTAAGGCATTTTTATCTTAAGCTTTCCTAATAGCTAGCAGATGTTCGTAAATCTGTCTTTTCAGACATCTAGTAGTTTTTCCAATGTAGTAACATGAACATGAAAGGCACTGTGCCACATAATCTACCATTTCACTGTTGCACGTGTAGTAGCCACTAGTCCAAAGAGTTATTTTATTATGACTGAAAAAAACAGAGGATGTGTTGCTCATATACCTACACTGTCTACAATTGTTGCACGCATAGCTACCTTTCTTTTGTATTGAATTCATGTTGGTGTTACTCCTATTGTTAGATCCTTGTTCCAACAAACTTTTCATGTTTGTAACTTTCTTATAAGTGAAAGATGGACGTAAACCAATGATATTAACCAAATCAGAATTTCCCAAAAGGATCCTCCAATTATCTATTATGATGTTCCTAATGACCCACATCTCATTAGTGATAGGTAATGGGAAGGAACAACTATACCTCTGAATAGAACCAGACACTGTGTTACTAACATGTCCATCATCTTGTGACACTTGTCCAGTAATCCCTTTTAAAATGGGAACTGCCTTACCACTTCTTAACAATAAGATTTCCTTCTCTATCCTTTGTAGCCAAACTTTATTGTAACCTCTGGCTTCAAAAACACTTCGTAAATGTCCACTTCATTTAAAAAACATATCATCACATTGTTTTCAGTCTTTGACTTTGAAGCCGAAATGACTGATCTGAAAGGGGGATTGTGACATTTTATTTGCACTTTTGGAATCCCAAAGAGCACCGCCATCTTTGGAAATTCCACTTGTAAAAAAGAAAAAGTCTGATGGTCTATCTCCCCCTGACAGAACATATCAAACAATGAAGTGTCCAATCTTAAATAGTAATTTTTGATAAATAATGAATCAACTCTTTTGTAAACCTTTTCATCTAACAATTTTTCTAGTGACAGAATGTAATCTTTTTGATTCATAATCACTATCCCCCTTTCAGACCAGTCATTTTGGCTTCAAAGTCAAAGACTGAAACAATGTCCATTTGGTTGGATTACATCTTGAATCCTGTAACACAGAATTCAAAATATTATTTAAAAGATTCATGGCATTTGCTTGAAATTCTAAAGGATTTGAAACTTGATAAGTGTAATTTTCTAAAAACAAAAAACGATTAGGCGGTTTTAAAGACTGCTACTCCGATTTATTTTATAAACAACAGTTACAGATACTTAAAGCGCTTTTCATCTGGTTATACACAGACTTCCTCAGAAGATACAATAACATAAAAGAAACCCTTGTTTAAGTACTCAACTGCTGAAAAAAGTGCGGGAAATTTACTGAAATCAATTAGTTCAACAACATGTACTCAAACTTGAACCAAGATCTTAAAGTGAAAGTACTATAAACCTACTTTAACCCATAATCAAATGAATGCACACTAAATTAAAACCATTTTAAAATAAAAATAAAAACTAAACACTAAACAAAATTACACTCAAAAATAGGGTTTAAAATAAGTACACTCTTGTGTACTATGTTTTAAATGAATGACTATCTTTTAAAGCTTTAGAGCTTTAATATGCTCATGATTGAGCATGATTCATTAAGACCTGGAAAGCTAAATGCATTTAATTTTAGCTGCCACAATAGTTCCAGTACCTCTAGTTTGAAAGAAGCTGGACCACCCCTATTATCATTCACAAACTGGTCTATAACAGTGAATTTGAACTGATGCTGGGGATTCACATGAGCATATTTTGCTAAAGCATTATCAGTTTTATTATGATTTATAGCATAAATATGTTCATAAATTCTCTCACGGAATCTGCGTTCCATTTTGCCCACATAAAATGCTGGGCACACTACACATCTAGCTAAGTAAATAATGAACTTGGTGTTACAATTAAATTTAGATTTCACCTTATATTTATGTCCGCCAATCACAAATGAGTTAGTAGTGTCTATGAATTTACAGTAGTTACAATTTTCACGCTTTAATGTACCTGTAAATCTAGGCACTTTTAATTGACGTCTTTCAAGAAGTGCTTTTAGATTACTTCCTCTCTTGAATACTATAGATGGTTTAGTGCCAAGACGTTCAAAAAAATCATGGTTAATTTTAAATAAGTCCCAGTTTTTATGCAGAGTTCTAACAATATAACTATTTTGAACATTGAATGTTGTTATAAAGCTACATTTAAAATGTTCTTCTCTTCAAGGTGAATGTTCAATGAGTGGTACATTTAATTCTAAGTCTAAAGAAGTTACACTATTATTAGACGGTGATTTAACTGTTAACACAGGTTTCAGTAAAGATGTTTCTCTTTTACGTGTAACTTCTTCTGTCAGAGATTCTAAAAGATCTTCTGGATAACCTCGATGCTTAAACATATTTTTCAAAAAATCATATTCCTCAAAGAAGTCCATATACAAAGTTGAAATACGTGAAGCTCTTACCAACTGCCCTTTGACTATGGACCTCTTTTGGTGGAAGGGGTGGCAGCTTGGGAAATGCAGAAAAGAGTTACAATAAGTTGGTTTTCAAAAGATTTTTGCTGTATAAGATCGTAACTCTTTATTTTTAACTAACCAGATGTCCAAATAAGAAATGGCATCAGTGTTAAAGCTGTATGTAAACTGTAAAAAGTCTGTTGAAGAATTTAATCTTTGAACTAGTTCTGTTGCTTTTACTTCATCTCCTTTAAATAAAACAAAGATGTCGTCTAAAAATCTGGTGTAATATAAAATGCTTTCTGATAAAGTCGTGTCATTGAATATATAATTGGTTTCCCAGTGGGCCATAACTAAATTGGCCACACTGGCTCCACAAGGGGAACCCATCGCTAATCCTACTTTCTATAAGAAAAAAATATTGTTGAACATGAAGTAGTTATTTGTTAAAATCAGATCTAACAATTCAGTGATCAAGGCTATATCCCTGTTAGGTGCTCCATGCTTACGCATTATTGCTGCTACCCATTCAATACTGACAGTGTGAGGAATGCATGTATATAAAACCCTGACATCGATAGTTAAAAAGTTTGAATCATGTCTGAATTCCATGTTGTTTATACTAGACAGGAAAGACCAAGAGTCCTTGCATATTTGTTTTTCTAGCACTACGAACTTTTGTAACATAGTGTCGATGACTTTTGAACATGCATATGTAGGAGAACCTCTACTGTCAACCAATGGTCTCATAGGTGGGTTATTTAAATCCTTATGCAATTTAGGGATTCCAAACAGGGATGGGTACCTAGGGAATAACGTAGTCATGTAGTTAAGAACTGCTAAATCAATACGTCCCTCTATAAACAAATCATTCAGACAACTTTTTATCATGTTGTAAGCTCTATTTTCTTCTGATCTAGATTAGAATAATTGACCTGGTCGAACACTACCAGCCCTCCACCTTTATCGGGTTCGACCAAGTCACCAGGGATCTCAGATGATCTTCCTCACTAACATATGAACAACCTAAGGTTATTTCTAACAAGGATGGTGATTTCAAAGTGTACAACTTTTCAACTAGTGAGATCCCTGGTGACTTGGTCGAACTTTTGGCAAAGGGCCACACCTACGTCCCATGTCAACCTATGGACATAGCTAAATCTATTATGGAGCTCAAAATGTACACAAGGAAACTGAATTTTCAGTTACAATTTATAAATACTGTAGGCATAATGAGTGACAACACGTTCCGAATTCCTAGTACATTTAATCCTCCGTTACATCCTTTACTTCAAACATTCGAGCAACTGTGTGAGTTAGATTTTAGGCATATAGTGTCTTCTAAGAACAAACCTTCTAGTTTTGATGTAGACTATGTTAGTGAACTAGAACTAGTAAAGTATATACAAACACAGGATGTACGGGTCTGTAAACCCGATAAAGTTGGAGGGCTGGTAGTGTTCGAACAGGTCGATTATTCTAATCGTATGTATTGTTTGTTGAATAGTGATATTGACCAACAAAGTTCTAGATCAGAAGAAAATACAGCTTACAATATGATAAAAAGTTGTCTGAATGATTTGTTTATAGAGGGACGTATTGATTTAGCAGTTCTTAACTACATGACTACGTTATTCCCTAGGTACCCATCCCTGTTTGGAATCCCTAAATTGCATAAGGATTTAAATAACCCACCTATGAGACCATTGGTTGACAGTAGAGGTTCTCCTACATATGCATGTTAAAAAGTCATCGACACTATGTTACAAAAGTTCGTAGTGTTAGAAAAACAAATATGCAAGGACTCTTGGTCTTTCCTGTCTAGTATAAACAACATGGAATTCAGACATGGTTCGAACTTTTTAACTATCGATGTCAGGGATTTATATACATGCATTCCTCACACTGTCAGTATTGAATGGGTAGCAGCAATAATGCGTAAGCATGGGGCACCTAACAGAGATATAGCCTTGATCACTGAATTGTTAGATCTGATTTTAACAAATAACTACTTCATGTTTGACAATATTTTTTTCTTACAGAAAGTAAGATTAGCAATGGATTCCCCTTGTGGAGCCAGTGTGGCCAATTTAGTTATGGCCCACTGGGAAACCAATTATATATTCAATGACATGACTTTATCAGAAAGTATTTTATGTATAATGTATAACAAAAAACTTCCGACTCTCCACGTAACAAATTTTTACTTTTTATTGTTAAAAACAAACAGAAGGTAAGCGCTTTCGCGTATGCTACCATACGCTTCATCAGACCAGTATTTTAGAAAGTATTTTATATTACACCAGATCTTTAGACAACATCTTTGTTTTATTTAAAGGAGATGAAGTAAAAGCAACAGAACTAGTTCAAAGATTAAATTCTTCAACAGACTTTTTACAGTTTACATACAGCTTTAACACTGATGCCATTTCTTATTTGGACATCTGGTTAGTTAAAAATAAAGAGTTACAATCTTATACAGCAAAAATCTTTCGAAAACCAATTTATTCTAACTCTTTTCTACATTTTTCAAGCTGCCACCCCTTCCACCAAAAGAGGTCCATAGTCAAAGGGCAGTTGGTAAGAGCTTCACGTATTTCAACTTTGAATACGGACTTCTTTGAGGAATGTGATTTTTTGAAAAATATGTTAAGCATCGAGGTTATCCAGAAGATCTTTTAGAATCTCTGACAGAAGAAGTTACACGTAAAATAGAAACATCTTTACTGAAACCTATGTTAACAGTTAAATCATCGTCTAATAATAGTGTAACTTCTTTAGACTTAGAATTAAATGTACCACTCATTGAACATTCACCTCGAAGAGAAAAACATTTTAAATGTAGCTTTATAACAACTTTCAATGTTCAAAGTAGTTATATTGTTAGAACTCTACATAAAAACTGGGACTTATTTAAAATTAACCATGATTTTTTTGAACGTCTTGGCACTAAACCATCTATAGTATTCAAGAGAGGAAGTAATCTAAAAGCACTTCTTGAAAGATGTCAATTAAAAGTGCTTAGATTTACAGGTATATTAAAGTGTGAAAATTGTAACTACTGTAAATTCATAGACACTACTAACTCATTTGAGATTGACGGACATAAATATAAAGTGAAATCTAAATTTAATTGTAACACCAAGTTCATTGTTTACTTAGCTAGATGTGTAGTGTGCCCAGCATTTTATCTGGGCAAAATGGAACGTGGATTCCGTGAGAGAATTTATGAACATATTTATGCTATAAATCATAATAAACCTGATAATGCTTTAGCAAAACATGCTCACTTGAATCCCCAGCATCAGTTCAAATTCATGGTTATAGACCAGTTTGTGAATGATAATAGGGGTGGTCCAGCTTCTTTCAAACGAGAGGAACTGGAACTATTGTGGCAGCTAAAATTAAATGCATTTAGCTTTCCAGGTCTTAATGAATCATGCTCAGTCATGAGCATATTAAAGCTCTAAAGCTTTAAAAGATAGTCATTCATTTAAAACATAGTACACAAGAGTGTACTTATTTTAAACCCTATTTTTGAGTGTAATTTTGTTTAGTGTTTAGTTTTTATTTTTATTTTTAAATGGTTTTAATTTAGTGTGCATTCATTTGATTATGGGTTAAAGTAGGTTTATAGTACTTTCACTTTAAGATCTTGGTTCAAGTTTGAATACATGTTGTTGAACTAATTGATTTCAGTAAATTTCCCGCACTTTTTTCAGCTGTTGAGTACTTAAACAAGGGGTTCTTTTATGTTATTGTATCTTCTGAGGAAGTCTGTGTATAACCAGACGAAAAGCGCTTTATGTATTTCTAACTGTTGTTTATAAAATAAATCGAAGTAGCAGTCTTTAAAACCGCCTGATCATTTTTTGTTTTTACCAGTCTGTGCAGCTCTAGTGTTTAATAAGTGTAGTTTTCTCTTTGCCTCTCTAGATGTAGTTTCACTTTACACTAGTATAGATCAGGAAGTAGGACTTGAATATTTGAGAGAATATTTAACTAGCTATACTGATTTCACTGGCATTAAAATCAACACCATATGTGCACTTATGGATATGGTGTTAGATTACAACTTTTTTCTTTTTAATGGTAATTTTTACAAACAACTTTCAGGTATGGCGATGGGGGCAAGGGTAGCTCCTGCCTTTGTGAATTTAGTAATGGCCAACTGGGAGAATACATTTTTGGTTAAACACCAGTTGGCTGATAAAGTTTTGGTATATCGTCGTTACACTGACGATTTGTTTTTCCTATGGAAGGGCAACTATGATGAATTTGTTAGTTTTGTTTCAGATTTAAACAATTCTACCAGGTTTTTGAAGTTTGTCATTAGTGGATTTGGACAGAGCATTGATTGTTTGGACTTACATCTCACTTATGATTTTCAGAGTATGAACTTCATGAGTAGCATTTATAGGAAATCTGTATTTTCTAATCAATATTTACACAGAGACAGCCTTCATCCACCTCATATGAAAAAGGGAGTAGTAAAGGGACAATTGATTAGGTTAAGTAGATTAACCTCTAGTGATGATATGTTCTGGTATAGTTGTTCCTTCCCATTACCTATCACTAATGAGATGTGGGTCATTAGGAACATCATAATAGATAATTGGAAGATCCTTTTGGGAAATTCTGATTTAATTAAGATCATTGGTTTAGGTCCATCTTTCACTTATAAGAAAGTTACAAACATGAAAAGTTTGTTGAAACAAGGATCTAACAATAGGAGTAACACCAACATGAATTCAATACAAAAGAAAGGTAGCTATGTGTGCAACAATTGTAGACAGTGTAGGTATATGAGCAACACATCCTCTGTTTTTTTCAGTCATAATAAAATAACTCTTTGGACTAGTGGCTACTACACGTGTAACAGTGAAATGGTAGTTTATGTGGCATAGTGCCTTTCATGTTCGTGTTACTACATTGGAAAAACTACTAGATCTCTGAAAAGACGGATTTACGAACATCTAGTGGCTATTAGGAAAAGTGAAGATAAAAATGCCTTAGCTAGACATGCTGGTGTCTGTAAAAATTTTAAGAAATTAGTTTTTTCAGTTTTGGATAGTGTGAGTTCAGAGATATTTTCAGGGGACTACAAAACTAGATTGGAATGCAAAGAAAGTTTATGGCAAATACGTTTAGGCGCCGCTAGCCAGCCAGGACTCAATGATATTATTAATTTAAAATGTTCTTTACAATATATGTAAATCATTTTAAGTAATTTTTTTTAAATATTTAAATATGTTTTTTAAATTTTGTGTATGGAACACATTTGGAGTGTATATTTGACTTTAATAATGCTCAATATTTAATTAATCATGTGATGTTTCAATCAACTATTTAAGTGTGTTTGTGAAGGTAGACGGATGTTTTCTGTGGAAGTTCATGTTTATTAAAGTGAATGAAAGCTAAGTTACAGTGTCCATGCTTTCCTGGGACGTGGTATTGGTTACAGCTTTTGTTTTATGTTTTCGGTTTGCAGTTTTTAGTTTTTCGGTTTTATTCATTGTCTGTATTTTATATTTTTGCGTCACATTTTTGGTCCATTTTTCATAAAATTGTGGCTTTCTGGCAAATTAGTGGCAAATCATTAAACACTGAAGTTAGAAAATAATGACAGACATTTGAGTTTCAGATTTCATACCCTTCAGAAAATTCATACTAATGCAAGACCTACTATTCTATTATCTTTCTAAGTTTATAAGAGCAATATTTAAAAATTGTCCTTATTTTTGGCCCTTTGTCCCACTTCTGTTTATGGCTTTGTCTACATTTCTTGCTCTGAGGCAGAGAACCATGACAGATGTGTCAGGGCCATCACAGTCATCCAGAGATATTTCAAAATGTGACATACTTGTTACACCCCACTCCCCCACGTAGTGACTCTGGATGTGTCCAAGCAAGGTGTTAGAAAAATATGTATTAATGTGTATATTAGTGCTTTTTAAAAGCACAAAAGGGTTAACACATTTATTCTATTTCATACTGCATAAATCCATATAAACTGCGAATGCTTTCTGACCATGCTTTCTGACCTTGTATTTTGTCAGCACAGCTGAAATCTTGCTTATGCCTTTGGAAATTTACTGAGAAGCAGATGATTTTCTGCTGGGTTAGGAAAATAATGAATAGAACAATACCGTTTCTATAATGTTACTAAACTTAGACAATTAGCTCTGTTTGTGCTATGAGAACATACACAGCTGCAGGAAGGATAGATAAGTAGAACAAAGACTGCTTGAAGAATATGAACTATAATCTGTGTTTGCTTTGTGCTTGAATTAACAGAGTACCTTGAAATGTAACATAGCACTGTACAAATAATTGTAACTTGCTAGTGGTCTCCAAGGCCATGTTATTTTTCAAAAAGTTTCTTACAATGTAATGTCATGTCAGCAGAAAATCATGAACAATATCTACTGTGAAAAACAATATTGTAGGCTTGTATTTGATTACATCAGCTTTAGAAGGCAATGACTTGTAAAACAGTATAAGAATGGCTTCACTTCCTGTTACAAATCAGACAAACTCTGTATTTTTGCATGCATGTTTTTGTCTCCTTGCCGCAAGAATTAAAGTGCCTTAACCTGAACCTTACGTGTATTGGTATTTGAAGTTTTTTCCTTTGACAGATTGGTCCTTCGGACCAGAAACCTTCACTTTGCCTCAGATCAGACAGGCCAGGTGGTTTGAAACCATACGGGGAAGAAACCACATTGGTTCTTCTTATCTGAAAAGACCTCCGACTGAATTGTCATACAAAAGAGGCCAGCCACTTTCTGATCTGCAACTGAAGGACGGGTTTACCTCGAACCAGGTGATCAATCACGGAGGCACAGGTAAGGTGAATTTACCCTCTCTTTTTCTGTTTTAGATCAGGGACTTGATTAGCATTGTTTTGTCAGGAGATTTGTTTTGTACAGATCAGGGACAAAAAGATTGCTGTCTTGTCATAGATCAGGGAAACAAAATAGGTAGGCAGTCATTCTGAAGGGACTATAAAAAATCCGTGGTACCACATAAAAGATAAGCAGGATTACGTAACATTCTAAAGGTTAGTACAAAATGGGAAATAAGTGCACAAAAAGATCCCAAACTCCGCCGTTAACCGAAGACGCGAAATATATGCAATCACAATGTGCCGATAATGTTAAATACTACTCAAAATGGGTTAATAAGTATGAATTTGATGGTAAATTAGAAAAATCCTCACTTGTTAAACTCATCAAACAGCTTAAAACTAATTCCAGAGGTCGGGTAAAAAAGCAACGTAAATTAGGAATTCCTCAGGC
Organism: Protopterus annectens; assembly: GCF_019279795.1. Taxonomy (NCBI): domain Eukaryota; kingdom Metazoa; phylum Chordata; order Ceratodontiformes; family Protopteridae; genus Protopterus; species Protopterus annectens. The sequence continues at coordinate 1,220,612,503 of NC_056731.1, read as the reverse complement.
ACACAGGTGGATTGAGGAAGCAAACCGTAGGGAACAAAAGAGCAATAACTCAAAAACAATGTTTTTAGATAAAGAGGATAATAACTTAGTAATAGCATCGGTGCCTCCGCCTCCTCCACTTCCCTTACCAGAATATAAAGTAAGTAAACAAGTTGGTCCACCCCCACGATATCCTGCTATTCCTGCAAAAGCAAAGCCGTTTGTTAAAGATCCCGTCGAGACCAGGTCTTGAACACGGGCAGGAAACTCAAAAGGGGACATTGAGCTATATCAAATGGGTAGAAATTCATGATATGTGAGTGAAGAAGAAATATGCCCACTTATAGAAGTACCTAATCCTCAGGCAGGACAAGAAGGACAGGACCCAACTCTCCTAGTGTACAGACCGTGGACACCGGAAGATATTTGGAAAGCCACTGAGGGAATTCCCCATCCAAAAGTTAATTTTAGAAAATTCTTAGAAGACTTACAAGGCATGAGGTTAAGTTATAACCTAAATGGAGACGAAGTAGAAAAAGTAGTCAGACAAATCGTGGGACCAGATTGGCACATGATCAGTGGCAACTGGAATCCCCGTGATGCAGAACATAAACCCTTCCCACATAGCAGCGCAGAGCTAGACAACAGAGTGAAAGGTCTTACAGACCGAATCTCTGAGAAATGGAAGCCTAGAGCAGACTGGACTTGCATTAATCAATGCATCCAACAAGAAGGTGAAACTGTTGACAGATATTATGCTAGATTATTAGAGTGTTTTAATAACCATTGTGGAATGCAGGTTCCTGAAGACCAGACACATGATCCATATGAGCAGCAGTTAAAGAATGCATTTTTAAAAGGCAGTATTGCACCCATAAGCAGCTTTATCACAAAGCACATGGTAGACCATCGTACAAACAGATTATAATCATTGCTTGAATATGCTAGGCATGCCGAAAGGCATTTTAACAGCAAAAAAAATAAAAAAGCCCAAGTATTTCCTGTAGAAGATGGAGCAGAAGTTTATGTAGTACAGTCCGGGAAAAAGGGCAAGTAAAATGCCCAGGGAAACAAACAATCTGATCAACGATCAGAGGACTTTGAGGGACAAAAGAAAAGGGGGAGTTCTTTAAATGCGGTAAAAAGGAACACTTGGCAAGGGTTTGCAAGAAAAACAAGAAGGCAACTACGGAAGATAAGGAGGGTGAGGACTGACTATATGGTAGTCAGGAATCACTAGAAGAGGATAGTGGAGAAAGGACAAATGAGAATGTGATAGAGGGAGTAGAGAATGTGACAGAAGAAATAGAGGAAGTGCAAGAAGTCACGGATAGTGAAGGAAATGAAATATTGGATTTGGCTTTATTGAGCTTAGAGCTCTATTTAGCAGACACAAAACCATAAGTCACACTCCTGGTAGAAGGGAGGGAAGTCACATTTTTGTGTCACTTGGGGGCCTCACGGACCCTGATACATCCCTCCAAACTGCCAGAGAACTCAGAATCACCTGATTACATATTAGTGAAAGCAGCTAATGGACAGCTGTATCGAGAGCCCCTCTCCCATAACATCGCGATAACTGATCCTGTTTCAGGATTGACCCAGAAAAGCAAAATTGTTGTTTCTGCAAAATGCCCAGTAAACCTCTTGGGCAGAGACCTTATGCAGCTATTTGGCATAGCAGTAGTTCCAACTATGCAGGGTATGGAAGCACAGTGACAAATTGATACTTTTGCAGTACGATCGGAGGGTAAAACATTTTATTGGTACAGCCAGGACTTAGTTACGACTGGTCCAGGGGCAGTAACCAAAGAGCTGATGAACGTAGCCATCAGCAAGTTCCCCTCCCTTGACACTGATAAACATTTGTTGCACTGTACTCTGTATTATTGTAGCACACCAGGACCTGACAAGGAATATGAGCAAGAATTGTTTAAAAACCATATTACGTAATCTGTACTGGGACATAGAAGGGAACAGTGTAGCTAGCTGTTCATTGCCCCAGGAATTCTTTGCACTTTACAAATCTAATCGGTTACCACATGTTAGCTTGACTAAGGACAAAAATGCAAAATGGGCAGACTTAGGAGAAAAAGTCACGAGATGGGAAAAACAGACAGAGTTAGAGCTAACAGAACAGGGAGTACAAAAGCAGAAGTTAAATTGGATAACACAGACACACCCAGCTGTACACTTGCAGTCTAGCGAGGACAGCTAATTAGCACTCTTATTAATAGAGGACGAAGATTCCTTACAAAGCATACCAGAAACTCGCTGGTCAACAGGCAAATCAGATGTAGGACTTATTCGTATAGCAGGACCAGTCACTATCACACCAAAGTCAGCATTTAGACCACAGAAGAGACAATATCCCTTGAGAAAAAAATGCAGAAGCAGGAATCAAACCTATAATAGCAGCTTTACTTAAGGAAGGAGTACTGGTGGAATCTCCTGATTCACCATGTAACACACCTTTATTTCCTGTTAGGAAAGCAAATGGAGAATGGCGTATGGTCCAAGATTTACAAGCTGTAAATGAAGCAGTAATACCAAGGGCACCTACGGTGCCAGATCAACACACCCTGTTGAATGATTTAAAACCTCAACAGAAATATTTTTCTGTGGTAGATATCAGTAATGCGTTCTTTTCAATACCAATACTCCCTGACAGCCAACATTGGTTTGCATTCACATTTCAGGGGAAAAGGTACACCTATATGTGACTACCACAGGGATATTGTAAAAGTCTGACAATATTCTCACAAGAGATGGCAAGCAACTTGGCGGGATTTACCCCACCGAGAGGCAGTCAGATTTTACTTTATGTTGATGACATCCTGCTGGCAGCCCCCACCCAGCAAGATTGCAAAGAAGATACCATAGCGTTATTACAATTTTTAGCCACTCAAGAACATAAAGTAAACAAAAACAAATTGCAGCTTTGGAGAAAGCAAGTTAAATACCTAGGATATGTAATATCCAAAGAGGGTAGAACATTAGATGAGGACAGAAAAATAGCGATTTTGCAAGCACTGAAACCCGCTACCAAGAAGGATATTATGTCCTTCCTGGGTATGACCAATTTTTGTCGGAGCTGGATTCCAAACTATGCTTTGGAATCTGCACCTCTGACTAACTTAATATACAAGAAGCCTATGGCAGCACAAGATTTGTTACAATGGACACCAGAAGCAAAATTTGCTTATGCAAATTGAAACAGTTGATGGCATCCTCATTAGTTTTAGGATTACCAAACTATCATAAACGATTTTTCCAAACAGTAGATTGTAAGCAAGGTTATATGACATCAGTGTTAACACAACAGCATGGGGACAAGCAACACCCCATTGCTTACTATTCATCACAAATGGACCCAGTGGTGCGGTCTTTACCCCACTGTGTACAAGCAGTAGTTGTAGCTGCAATGGCAGTACAGGCTTTGGCCTCAGTAGTGTTGTTCCACCCTCTCACATTGAGAGTGCCTCATGCATTCGCGATTATTTTACTCCAAGAAAAAGTAGCATATCTTTCTCCTGCTAGGCATCTTTCCTGTATGACTATATTGTTGAGCCAACCTCATATGACAATTGAACAATGCATGACTTTGAATCTATCTACCTTGCTTCCAACTCCTGCAGATGGCACACCGCACAGCTGCCTGCAGGAGATTGAGCAAAAGACACTGCCTAGAAAAAATCTTACGGATGTTCCCTTGAATGATGCCAAGGTGACATACTATGTGGACGGCTCATGCAAAAAGGGTCCCACAGGACCTAGTAGAATATGCAGTCGTTTCTGATACTGAGATTATAAAAGCAAAATCTTTACCACACAATTTATCTGCACAGGCAGCAGAACTGATTGCCTTGACACAGGCATGTACCTTAGCAAAGGGTAAATGTGTGAACATTTTTACTGACAGCCAGTACGCTTTTTCTACTGTACATGTTTTTGCGCAGCAGTGGAAAAATCGAGGAATGATAACATCTACTGGCAAACCAATCAATCATGCACAGTTTATTTTAGATCTTTTAGAATCTATTCAGTTACCTCATAAAGTAGCTATTTGTAAATGCATAGCTCATACCAAGCAACAGGATAGAATTTCAAAAGGTAATGAGAGAGCCGATACAGCTGCAAAGCAGGCAGCTTCAGCTTTAGAAGTATTTCTTTTGAATGAGGAATTACAACCTTCTGAGATTTTAGATTTAGAAATGTTAAAATCAATGCAGACACTTACTACGCAAGTTGAGAAACAGAGATGGATAAAACGAGGAGCAATTCTCGAGAAAGGGCTGTGCATCTCCAAGGAGAGAAAACTGATATTGCCATCTAACTTGTTTAGATATGCAGCTTTGTTGAGCCATGAGCAATGCCACGTCTCAACAGGGGGGATGGTACAGTTAGTGAACCGGGTGTTCACAACATATGGATTTCTAAACTACACTAAAAATTTTTGTTCGTCATGTCACGTTTGTAATAAACATCATGCACAAGGGGCTTTAAAACCCAAGCAAGGGAATTTCCCTACACCACCGTATCCATTCCATACTATCTGTATGGATTTCATAGAACTGAATAAATGCGAAAATAAGAAGTACTGTCTTGTCATTGTAGATATGTTTTCCAAATGGGTGGAAGCTTTTCTGACTAAAAATCCAGATGCAGCCACTGTTGCAAAAACCCTTGTTAAAGAAATCATTCCCAGATTTGGCATACTGGAAAGGATCTACAGTGACAATGGCACACATTTTGTAAACCAAACCATACAACAGCTGAGCAGGTATTTTGGAATTTCTTTGAAAAATCATTGTGCGTATCACCCTCAATCTGCAGGATTGGTAGAGAGACACAATGGAACATTGAAGAATAAGTTAAGGAAGTTTATAGAGGAAACACATAGAAATTGGGTGTACTGTCTGCCACTGGCACTGTTGAGCATGAAAACTGTTCCAAATGCAAAGGGATTGACTCCTTTTGAGAAGTTATTTGGACGAGCATATTATATACCTCAGTGGAAACCTCTCATGCCGGCAGACCAGGAAGGTGACTGTACACTTGCAGAGTATATGCAGAAGTTATTGAATTCTAAACATTTGCTGCAGTTAAATTCTGTTTCAGATAAAGAACAAACCAGACCATCAGAAGCCGCAGTAGCCCCAGGCACGTGGGTCTGGGTGAAGGTCATCAAAAAGAAGAACTGGACGACACCAAAGTGGGAAGGCCCATTCCAAGTGCTACTGTCAACACCCACCGCAGTCATAATTGCGGAGCGATCATCTTGGATTCACCTGACACACTGCAAACTAGTGAAAAACTTTGAACTGGACAGAAATCTTGTTACTGTTACACAACACGAATAAAAATGACAAAATCCAGAGCAAACAGGAATGTAGAAAAACCACAGAAGTATTGCATGATCATCCTGTTAACTATACTTGTGACATTAATCTTTTTGTTGTGGCCTTTCCTTTTTCCAGCCACACAAGCTGAACTGAATAAACATGATGCATTACTCATAAACTGGCACCCAAACTTTAACACTTACCAAGCAATTAAATATGTGTATGCTGAGACTTTTAATGTTTCAAATTGTTGAATCTGTACAGCTTTACCGACAGCATACGGGGGAATATTAATGACTGCAGTTCCCCTAGGGGTCAATGAGACCTGGGAAAACTTGATTTATGACATCACAACTGCTAAATCACAAGATAAAATAGCATTGCACTTGTCTGTTCCACAGAAGGGAAATCTGTGTTTTTACAAAAATGATACTGTTCAGGTGGGTTGGAGCAATTGCAATATGACAGTTCCTTACAAATGTTACACTAAAGCAAATAATGCAGGTTCTTATTGTAATACAAACTATGATTCATTTCTTGAATTGATGCATAAAACAATTAATGAAGTACAACATAATTATGTTCTTTTTAAGCAACTGTCTATAATTGATAGGAAAATGTTTCATGCAGGGCAAGTATATATTAATAGCAAGGTTACTACTAAGGTAGATGATTGTTATTTTGTGTGTGGGAAAAAGGCATACAAATGGTTACCTGAGAATTGGTCCGGCAGTTGTTTTTTGGGTTACCTGGTCCCGGCCATATGACACACTGCAGTTTTGTCTTGAGGTAAAATTCGAAATGCCAGAGAGGTCACCAAGAAACCTGTCAAGAAACCTGAGAATCCAGTGGGACAAATCAAGGTGGGCTGGAGAAACCATCATTCCATGGGTGATAAACTGACACATATGGACTTGAGTGATACTGTTATATCGTGGGCAGGCATATTACCAGCATATGGAGCAGCGAAATCAATTTGGGAGCTGAGAAAACTCCTTGAAGTAATGAGCAATGCAACGTTTTCCACTCTCGAATTAGTAACTGATGAACTGAATGCTATGAGAACTGTGGTACTTCAAAACCGCATGGCTCTTGACTTCACCCTAGCAGTGAGGGGTGGTACGTGCACTTTAATCCAAAAAGAGTGCTGTTTGTACATTCCTGACAACCAGCACGAGATAGACAACCATCTTGAGGTGATTCAGCAAGTGTCAGCCATGACCAAACCAGGCCCAAACCCACTGACAGACTTTTTCCAGAAATGGTTTGGGGGGGTGGGGTACCATCCTAATGAACATCTTGATTGCCATTTGTGTAGGTATGCTCCTGTTGGGAGTATGTGTTTGTTATGGCATCCCCTGCATGAAAAGATTAATCAAAGATTTTATAGACATGTCAGTTTCTGAAACCTTATATCAAAGTACTGAGTTTGAAGAACTGTTAGACTGAAATGCTTTCAAAAGTTAAACTGAATGACTCTCTTAACTGCAAATCCTGAATGGAAGAGGTTAGGAGAAGAAACAACCTGTTTATGCTTTTGAAAGTAGAATAAAAGTATTAATAGGGGGGAAATGTTAGAAAAATATGTATTAATGTGTATATTAGTGCTTTTTAAAAGCCCAAAAGGGTTAACACATTTATTCTATTTCATACTGCATAAATCCATATAAACTGTGAATGCTTTCTGACCATGCTTTCTGACCTTGTATTTTGTCAGCACAGCTGAAATCTTGCTTATGCCTTTGGAAATTTACTGAGAAGCAGATGATTTTCTGCTGGGTTAGGAAAATAATGACTAGAACAATACCATTTCTATAACGTTATTAAGACAATTAGCTCTGTTTGTGCTATGAGAACATACACAGCTGCAGGAAGGATAGATAAGTAGAACAAAGACTGCTTGAAGAATATGAACTATAATCTGTGTTTGTTTTGTGCTTGAATTAACAGAGTACCTTGAAATGTAACACAGCACTGTAGAAATAATTGTAACTAGCTAGTGGTCTCCAAGGCCATGTTATTTTTCAAAAAGTTTCTTACAATGTAATGTCATGTCAGCAGAAAATCATGAACAATATCTACTGTGAAAAACAATATTGTAGGCTTGTATTTGATTACGTCAGCTTTAGAAGGCAATGACTTGTAAAACAGTATAAGAATGGCTTCACTTCCTGTTACTAATCAGACAAACTCTGTATTTTTGCATGCATGTTTTTGTCTCCTTGCCACAAGAATTAAAGTGCCTTAACCTGAACCTTACGTGTATTGGTCTTTAAAGTTTTTTCCTTTGACACAAGGCAAGGAGCAGTTATGCAGTATAAGTGTGCAGAGTATCCCCCCATCCAAGGTAGACACAAGTGCTACAGTGGCTTTTCATCTGTCCTTGATTTTGCAGAATGTTCTGGTTTTCTGTCATATTTTTATACTGTTAATTTATGCTTCTTATTCAGAAAATGCATGTTGTTGCAGTGCCTGTTGCTCTGTGATTAAGTAGCAACGCTTTAATGAACATCAGGTAAGCTTGTCTGAGACTGTAAGATACAAGTAAGCTTTAATAAGCATACCGTTAAAGAATTACCAACATTGAAAGCCTTTTTTGTTGCCATGCAGAACATATTTACATAACTAGATAGTGTATAAGCCTTAGGTATTGAAATGCATATGACAGTATTTGTAATAAAGGGCAGGATTACAGTATTTTCAGAAGCTCATTACATTTGTTGGAGACTTGCAGTCATCTTTTCAGGCTATACCCATAAACTAAACAGAATGCCAATCTATCATGTGTGGTCTACAACCTGTGCAGTAATCCTTTAAGCAGTTTATCTTGAGCTTGTTTCTTCTTTGCTGTTCATTTTTTACCTTGATCATGTTTTCCCCATGAAACAAGTAGATAGATGTTGTCAGGCAGCAGGTCTTTTTTGGATAAGAAACATTTTTACAAGTGGAGGTATTGCTACTTTCAGCATGTTACTTGGTACTTTTATAACGCTGAATATAAATTATAATTAGAACTGCAGTGCAAGGAGAAGTGGTTTGAGTCGAGTGCTGCTTGTTTTTCTGTACTTGATTTTGACTGGCATTCCAGTAATGTATTTAAAAAGTAATGTATTTTTTCATGCCTCACAACCTTTTTGTTTCCATGTAGATATTAAGTAAGCTGTCATGCACCCAATGCATTGAAATATTTTTTTCTTCTACAATTTATTTTGTCTTGATTTGGACCCTTATAATTATGGTTTGGCAGTGGCACCCAGGGCAGTGTATTTAATTAAAGTCCCAGTTTATGCAGTTTTTAGAATAGCTCCACCCCTTTCTAGTTGATCACACCCCTTCCCATTGGCCCCACCCATTCAGCTGTCTCCTGCAACCCCCCTTTGATTTGAAGTCACCAGCTGCCACTGAACTTGTCTACCCTGGTCATGGGGTAACTATCAAATTTGGAGTTACTGTTAAGTTTCCTAAATTCATTGCAGAACAAACGGCTCTGGCATTCATCCTAGTACTATCAGGCTGTACCACTTACTCTTAGATTCTGTGATTACCCCAGTTTTATCATATGGGTATACTTCTCAGAATGCTGCTCTCTGGGTTTCTGGTTTATATATGGTTTTAAGTGCACTTTTCTCTACGATTACTTTCTATATGGTATATAATGAGTGAAGTTCTGCCAGGCAATTTGAAAAAGCTCTCTTTGTTTCAGACTAAGAACTCCTGTAATTCTTCTTTTTTTCTGGTTTTGAGAAGGTGTTATTTATAGTCACCTAAATATGGAAGTCAGCCTCTGCTCATCCTTGTCCCTAGCCTCAGTTGTGGAATTCACCATAACTGTCTAAAACTCCCTACAGAGTTGTAAAACATTTCTAAGGTACAGTTGTCTGGTGCACCTCTCTCCTTCTTGCCTCACTTTATAATACTCCTCATTATTTTGCTCACTGATTTCAAAAGGGTTCTTACCCCCCAGTTAGGAATTTGTTCTTGGCTGAGGGAAATAAAATTAAAACTTGGTCCAAAACTCAGAATTCTCAGATTCTTGCATTTCTGTTATATATTCCCTATTGGCATGCTTGCACCCTTTCCATATGCTTATGTATAATAGGCATTATTACCTTTAGACACTTCTGCAGTGCAGACTGGTGTAATGCTCTAAGCCACTCTTAAGGAGAGTTTTTTTCTTCTTCCTACTTCTCCTTGGTGATGTTTAATAGTCACATAGGAAGTTTGCTTTCCAGTAGTTCAAAGGGACCAAACTCCGTCAAAGCTCGGGGTACCCCCAAATGGGAAACATAACATTTGGTAGGAGTTTATCCCAGCTTTGTTTTGTATTGTTTTTGTTTTTTGTTTTTTTTGCCTTCTTCAATGACTTTCTGAACACACTGACTTTAGGTTCTTTTTAAATGTTTTATAAGGCCATCAGTCTGGAGTGATATATGGAGGTTGTACATTGCTTAACCCTTTAAAGGACTGGCAGAGTAAGTGCATGATCTTGAAAAAGAAGGGGTTTATGTTTTTGTATTCCACCCACAACATAACAAAACTAATTTCTTTATCATTGCATTATAAGTGGCTTTTCTAAAAGGGATCACGTCTGAGATCTTAGTACTTATAGTCTAAAGTTATTTAAATATACCAAAATTCATCGGTGGCGTTTACTAGATGTACAACAATGTCTATAGTAATTCTTTTGAAAGTAGCATCTATTATAGGCATTGGTATGATGGTAGATTCCTAAAGCTTGACTTAGGTAGAATTTTCAAGCATTTAGGCACCACATACAAAATAACTGAACTTCTTCTATGATGTCAGAATTGTAGCTTTGATTTTATGTATTCCCAATGGCCCCCTAGCACATGGCTTTGTGTTAATTTAATTTCCAGCTTCCTAAAGGGTTTGGGCACCAAGCACTGATGGATAACATCCTCCTTATCCTAAGTTACTCTATATACCAAATGATTGTGAAGCTCAAAATAGGCATAGGACTTATGACATCAGTGGCAGGTTCCTCTTCTACAATGCAGGAAATGTATGTTCTTGCTCATTTCAAGGTTTCATTCTCCCACTGAGCTTTTTAAAAGTTTAACTGTCTGACTTGTAGTTCAGCTAGGTCAGGATCTTTGTCAACCTGCATTCTCCTTGAAGTAAATGGCTTTCTCTCTTTCCTGCACTAACACAGACATACAAATTCCCACATCCCATTCATCCTGTAAAAGGATAACTCATACCAATGGTCACTGCAATACTCATCAGGATTTTCTGTCTCCATTTTTCCCTGACTCACAATTGAGATCTATACCCCATTCTATCATCCCCATTTGTTTTATTGACTCATGTCTTGATAGTGAACCCCCTCATTATGGTTTTCATTTCCTTTTTTAACTCTACTTTTCTCAAACATCCCCCCAGGTTCCTTCGGTGATCTGAGGTTTCTCCCTGGGCTCCTAAGATTTCACTCCACTTTATGTATGGCTCCTTAGGTTTTTCACTAATAGTAAATTCTCTTTGCCCTGGATTATCATCAAACTGGCCTTCTAGAAGGAGTTATGGCTTCATACTATGCATTACTTAATAAATATAAATCACTGTGGGTGGTCTTCTATATGCTACCTTGGGGGAGGGAAAGCTATGGGGTGTTTACCCACTATGTCTTTTATACTTTGGGAACATGATTAGCCCAAGGTGTTTTAGTTATTTCTTTATTTAAATTTGTTTACCGAGGTAATGCACTGATCAACAATGACTGTTTGCAGGCACAGCCCTGATGAATAACATTCAGAAGTGGTAACAAAGCAGTAAAGTTACAGAGGAAGAAATAGTGCATAAAGTTAACAAAATATTTACAGTAATGATACACTAGGTAATATAGATATGGTACTCAGAGAGTGAGAGAGAGAAATAAAAATCAAATGGATTAATAGTAAATGGGTTGTACTTAGAAGGAGGAGTAGAAATGCAATTAAGCTTCATTGTATATACATATACAATGGGTTTTCTTCCACCCATTGCCTCTATAACTCCTTAAAATACAGTAAATCTTTCCCAGTTATCATATGTGTAGGTCAGGGGACCAGGTATAATATCTTCACAAACCCCTTCTGAATTTCTCCTTAGGTAATAGGATATATGTTTTCCCCATGTAAACAAATAACCTACTCAGTTTTTTTTAATAGGGATTTTTTTCCTGCAAATGTACAGCCCTTTTATAAGGGTACTCATACTACCTGAAGCTAGCAATCCCTGCAACTCCATACCATCTACTAAAACAAAGTATCTAAGGTTTAATAGTGACACAATAAAAAAGTTGCTCCTGCCAAACTAGAAGAAAGCTTGTCATTCTATGACTTCCTCCACTTACCTGTTCTTTAACAGTTTTTATACCCACATTATGTTTGACAATAATATTACCATACTTAGTAATGTGACTAGTTTTCAAGATTTAAAGTACAACATATGTGCAAAAGCCCCTTTTTTGCCCATTATTTTATCAGTCACACTAGGCAACACATTTCTGTGTAGGTTTTCATCTTGGATAACTACTTCCCCTAGAGTAACAAAGCTTTTGGCATCTTGGGGGGTATACCTGACATACTGGCATTTTAATTACTGCTGGTAAAGCATGCATAAATCTATCAATAATAATGATTTAAATCATAGTTTCTTTACTATTGTCACTCTCAGGGTCTAACCACAATTTTACAATATATTTTAACTCACATAACTATATTCTTAACTCTTTGACTTGTTCAGAAATTCACTGATGAAACTTAAGAGTTTTGATCTCTGCAATTATCCCTTCTCTAGACAACATTTTTTTCACTTTTCCAAAATCATCACAGTCACGCTTTGACATAGCCATGAAGGCACATCCCCAATGAGCTGAACAGTGAGTAGCTAAGTCCAGTCTACCTTGACCCATTCTTCTTGGTTGATAATACATTCAAAATCTACAAGATATACTTCAAGGACTTCATCTCAAGCTAATGGCTTAAGTAGAGTTGTGGTTCGTGGCTGAGACATAGATTAAACAAGCGTTACCATGCCCTCAGAAGTGGTAACTATAGTTTGCAACAATTGCTCCATGATAATCATTCACAGATCTTCTAGGTTTCCCCATAACCTCCTTGTGGGATTTTTTTCTTGCAGCAGAAAACCTCAACATACTTTATTTATTTATTATTTATTGACATTTGGTAACCAGGAAAGTCCACTGGGTCAGAAACCCATTTTAAGTGGACGCCCAGGGAGAAAAGCACCAAGAAAGGTTACAAAACATCATATTATATGATCAATTATATACAGAATATAAGTAACATCACTTGCAGTTACAATTTTACATCAGTCATCAGTTACCAGTTCAAGTAAATATCATACATATCAACAAGTATTTACAGAAATTTAAGGTAGTTACAGTATGGAAACTATAAGCAGTTTTGTACAGGCATGTATGAACAACATTCACACCTCTCTCTCTCTCTCTTTTGGTCAATAAAGCTGCTAAAAGAGCAGAGTAAAGTAGCATGTAGAATAATAGGCTCTAGAGGTATAGTAAAAGAAAAATTTAGGGACCAAAAACATAGGTGTATGAGTAAAGGACATTATTTGATGGAGACTAGTGAAAGAGACAGTGACCTATTTAAGGAGGTTTAGGTGAGTTGTTACAGGAACATGTTTGATTATTGAGGTAATGGGATTTTAGTGCAGTTTTTGAATGCTTTTAAGGAGTCTATATGAGTAATGGAAGAGGCTAGTGAATTCCAAGCTTTGGCGATGATGAAGGAATAGAGGTTTTGTCCAGCACGTTTGTTGGGCTTGGATATGCTTAGGAGCTGTTTGCTTAAAGACCTAAGATTACATGCAGGAGTGTATGTATGTAGGATGGTCTGAAGAGAGAGGCAAAAGTTGGGGTTATATAGTAGTTTGTGGCTAAGTGTTAGTTGGGTGTATTGTAGAAAGTGGGAGAAGTCAAGCCAGTTTGTACTTTTTAAGGCAGGACAATGATGAGTTTCAGTTGGCATGTTGCAGGCAAAGTTTGCAATTTTATAGTAGCAGGACTGTAATCTATTTTTAAGAGTGGTATGTATGTTGGTAAAAATAGGGCTACCATAAAGAAGGGTGGGGAGGAGAAGAGAGTTGGCCAGTTTTAAATTGGTGGGTGTGTTCATAAAATATTTATGCTTGTATAGTTTACCAAGTTTGAAATGAGTTTTCTTGATTATATTATGAATGTGATTATCGAAGGAGAGTTTGTCATCAATTGTGACGCCCGAAAGTTTTAATGATTTTACTTGTTCTGTTTTGATATTATTTTGTGAGATTATTTTGAAGTCTTGATTTAAGGATTTGGATGAAAATCTTAGGAGTTTAGATTTTTTGGGGTTGAGTAGAAGTTGGGCATTATTTAGCCAGGATTCAATAGAAGTGAAGGCTTTTTGTGTTAGATATTGAAGGTCTGTCAGGTTGTTGGCAGAGGAGATTATCACAGAATCATCTGTGTACTGGATTATTTATTATTTATTTTTATTTATTTTATATGTGTTGACCGGGTTTGTCCGACTGGGCTACAAATGCCCATTTTCAGCGGAGGCCCGAGGAGAAAAGCTCCAAAAGAAAATAGAAATTTTACATATTGAATACATATAGAAATACATTCATCAGTACCACAGATTACTGCATTACAGTGCCACACATTACATTCATCAGTACCACACATTATTGCATTACAGTGTCATACATTAAACAGTGGCAAGTGAAATACATAGAGATACATTCATCAGAGGGATACATTCATAATCACATATTATATACATAATAGTGCAATAGTGCATAGCTGAAATATTTTACTAGTTATATTTGTACAGTGATGTACCAAGAGGAGAAGATAAAGTAGTAAGTTTGTTTATTGAAGGGAAGGAAGAGAGAAGAGAAGTAGAAGGTTATAGGGGAGTGTTCACGGGGAATAATTACATTGGCAAGTCCATTTTTCATGAAGGTATTTTTTGTAGCGGTTTTGAATTGATTGGGATGTTCAAGGGATCTTACATCTAGTGGTAGGCTATTCCAGGCCTTGGAAGGGTTAAAGCTATAGACTAGGTGACCCGTTTTGGTCCTTGGTTTGTAGATTTTTAGTAGGCCTTGTTCATAACTGCAGAGTAATCTAGTGGGTAGGTAATGAGAGACTAGAGATGAGATAGTTGGACAAAAAGAGGGTTTGTAGAGAATGGAATGAATAATCTGAAACTGATTATACCATAGCAGGTTAGGTAATTCTAGCCAATTTAGTTCTTTTAGTGAGAGACAGTGATGGGACTTGTAAGAATTTTGGGCAGCAAATCTGGCAATCCTGTTATAAGTTGTTTCTAACTTGTTTAGTAGTCCAGTGTTGAGGCTGGTGAGAATTTGGGAGCTATTAAGTAAAGTGGGTAAGAGGTAGGCATTTGAAAGGGTTAGTTTTGCTGTTTTGGTAAGATATTTTTTGTTTCTATAGAGGAGACCTAGCTTGAGATGTGTTTTTCGGATACAATTATTGATGTGTAAATCAAAGGTTAGTCTATCATCAATAGTAACACCTAAGAGTTTTGTACTGGTGTCCACCTGTATTTGAGTATTATTTTGTGACAGTATGGAGAAGGAAGTCTTTATGTGGTTAAGGTTTTTAGGGAGAAAGTGTAGTAATCTGGTTTTCTTTGAATTTAGGATAAGTTGGTTTTCAGATAGCCAGTTATCTACAGAGTTAAAAGAGGACTGTGTGTCTGATTTTAGTTGAGTTGGTGATTTGGCAATAGTGATAAGTGTAGAATCATATGCGTATTGTATCAGTGAGGGTCCAGGACAGGAAGAGTAGTGAAGGTTGGTAAAGATGTCGAAAAGAAGTGGCCCAAGGATGGAGCCTTGTGGAACACCCATTTTAACAGGAAGAAGAGGGGATAAAGCTGAGAGCCATTTGACTGATTGGAGTCTATCAGAGAGATAGCTGTTAAACCAAGATATGGTGGATGGAGAGAAGTGTAAGTTTGCTAGTTTAAGGAGAAGAAGTTTATGAGAGACTGTATCAAAGGCTTTAGAGAGGTCAATGAAGAGACAGGAAATATGTTTGTTACTGTCTCTAGCTAGTGATACAGAGTTTAGGAAAGACAGGAGAGCTGTTGTAGTGCTGTGATAGGAAGTTTTGTGGAGGTTATTGATGAACATGTTAAATAATAGTGGCCCAAGAATGGACTCCTGAGGAACTCCTGTTTTGTTTAGGAGATATTCGGATTGCTTGTTCTGCCATTTGACAGATTGTTTCCTGTCAGAAAGATAGTTGGAGAACCAAGCCAGTGAATGTGGGTAGCAATTTAAGGACTGTAGTTGTAGTAGTAGTTTAGGGTGTGAAACTGTATCAAAAGCCTTGGATAGATCCAAGAAGATAACAAAGGTTATTAGACCAGCATCTAAGGCTTTGTTAACAGTGTTGATAAATTAAAGTAAGGCAGTGGTCGTGCTGTGTGCAGGGCAGAAGTCATGTTGAATGGGGGTAAGTAAGTTACTGTTGATGAGACATTTTAACAGTTGAGTGTGTATGTACTTTTCTAGGATTTTAGATAGAGGAGAGAGTATAGTGATGGGCTGGTAATTAGATAGATCACTAGCATTACCACCTTTATGTAGCAGAGTTATAATGGATTTTTTCCAAAGTTGTGGAATCTATGATTCAGAGATGGATTGATTGATGAGAATGCTAACAGGGTATGCTATAGCATCTGAAGCAATTTTTAAGTATTCTTCTGGAAGTCTGTCCGCAGAGGGTGAGTATGGCTTTAGTTTACTTAACAGTTTATGCACTAGAGAGGTGGGTACAGGTTGTATAGTAAAAGTACAAGTGAGTGAGCTGCTGTCTGAGGTGTCATTTAAAGGGGGAGCTTGTGTTTGACTTAGGAGGGGGATTTGTGTTGCTATCTGATTTATTTGAGGTAGAGTTTGTTTGAGAAGAGAAATCATTGACAAGTTTTTGAATGGTTTCAATGAAGTGGATGTTAAAGGCCTGGGCAATTTCTAGTGGGTTTTTATCAGCGAATGGTGTAGAATTTTGTTGGTTTCTAGGGTAAAGGAGTAAGCTAATAGATTTCCAAAACTGTTGTGGATTGTAGTTTTGTGAATCTAGTTGAGTGGAGAAGTAGTTTATTTTGTCAGTAATGACCAGATTTTTAGCAGTTACGGAGTTGTTTGTATTTTATTTCACTTTGTGGTGTTCTATTTTTATGCCATTCATTACATGGTCTGTCCTTAGCAATGAGAGTCTGTTTAGCATTTTTTGTAAGCCAAGGGGCATGGATATGCTTAATTCATTTTGTTTGCATAGGGGCGAGACTGTTGAGAGTATTAAAAAAGACGTTATTGAAGTACTCTACTGCTTCATATAACGGAAGTATTTTAGTTGGGTACCAGTTCTGGGCCTTTAAAATGTCTATAAATACCTTTTGACTAAAATGGGTAAGATTTCTAGAAGTTTTGTATAGACAGGCTTTTGCTGTTTGTGTTTGGGTTCTGTGAGTGAAGGCAGGTACATGGTCACTAGAGATGCTTGGTTCCTGTGCGAGTGTATTTATGGGGGTGTGAGATAAGAATCCAATCAAGGGTGGATTCATTTTGTTTATTTACTATATGTGTGGGATTTGTGATGAGTTGGGTAAGCCTATACAGGTTTAAATTATTAGAGAGGTAGTTAAAGATGAATGTTTGCCAGTTTACGTTAGTATCATCCAAAATAATGGTTACGTTTGAGATATTTTGGGTTGCCCAGGAGATAAAATCTTCTAAAATTATTATATTTGGACCTGGGGGAATGTATAGTGCTACAATACAAACGTGTTTTCTTTTGCTGATATGGAATGTTGCTGGTAATAGTTCTATGTTACCGAAGGTTGGAACAGGTTTGGAAAATTGTGTGATAGTTAAGGAGTCACGGTAGATTAGTGCAATGCCACCACCTTTTTTGTGCAAACGGTCATCTCTAAGTATGTTATACCCTGGGGGGGGGGGTATTTCAGTATTAGATATATGTGGTTTCAACCATGTTTCAATTAGCGCAACAATATCTGGGGTGTATAGACAAAGCCATGCTTGGAATTCAGTGATTTTATTACAAATACTATGAACTTTAGCTGTTGTTAAGAATAGGTTTTGGGAATAGGAGCTTTGTGGGTTGGGGAGTTGGTTGGATCATGGTTGGAATGAATGTCCACACATAGGGTGAGGACCTGAGTATGTGCCGTTTGTTTAGAGTAGTAAAAGGTTGGAAACTGGGGTTTATTAAGCACAATATAAGCAGATTTTTGTTTGGTGTTGATGGTGGAGTACCTAGGTTTAGTTAGGAGTTGGGTTTATAAGTTAAATAGAGATGGTGATATACTGGAGAAGCTTTTGTTATTAATATCGAGTTGTGAGGATAAAGTGGCAGAAACAGGGCAGGGAGAGTTAAAGGAGGGGGGAGTGAAGTAGGTGAGTAAGTGAAGAATGACTGTGGAGGAGAATAAGTGGATGCTGAGGTTTATATTGTATGGCATAATGTCTAAATTGGTGTTGAGAAAAACTAAGTGGGATGTAGATGATAATTTAGCATGTGGGAGAAGATATTGGACTCTGAGGTAATTGTAGTTATTGTATGTTACCTATGTGGGTGGAATTATGTACAGGTGTAGGTGGTACTGGTAGCTGGTCTCTAATTGGTTTGATGGGAGGAGGCATGTGGTATCCAGTTGTATTAATGTATTTGATGTGGGGGTGGGAGGGAATGGGGTAGGGTAGGGGAGCAAAGTAGAGTCAGAGCGTAGCGAGGGCGGAACAAAGTGGGCCTAACCCTGGATGCTAAGCCTGAACAGCAGAAAAACAATCAGTGTTTATGAGCACCAGATTCTGAGTCCTGCAAAGTAAGTAGCCAACTAGTGCTGCCAAGATAGACCAGGCTACAGAAGAAAACGTTCAGTACAAGGTGCTGGTCAGGTGCTAGCCATTTAGATATTGCACCATAGTCAAGCCCTTTACAATGATATATCACATAAAAGAAAAAAAAACAAATAGGCAAATGTTTCTTTAGAGACTGGAAGGGCTAGAATTACAGTTTAGTGTAGAATGTTTTACAGATTTTAAGGGTAGAACCAGAATGTTTCTGCCTGGTGAGGACTGAAATGTCTGAGGGCTGTAAGTGATTGAGTCAGCTAATGTTGACTTAGAGACAGACTTGGAGGATAGTGAGGATATATCACATACAAAAAAGATGGATAAGTGTTTCTTTACAGACTGGAAGGGCTAGAATTTCAGTTTAGTGTGGAGTGTTTTTACAGACTTAAAGGGTAGAAATCAGAATGTTTCTGCATTGGGGGACTAAAATCCCTGATGCTGGCTCATGCATTTATGTTCAGTACATTAAGGATTACAGCAAAAAAACAACCTACTAATGCCTTTTGTATTATAACGAGACATACATTTAAGTTCTGCAAGGTTCTTCAGTACAGTTGGAAGTCCCACTGGCTTTACTTATGTTAGTGGTGTTATTTGTCACAGGATAGGTGCCACAAATTCTATGAGACACAGCTGGCTTGGGGCTGAGAAAAAGGAAAGTAAAAGATGGTAGAGAACAGTGAGCAGTTGTAAAGTTCCATAGCTTTAACACCCCACTAACTGCAGGCTGTCCAGTGAATGAACATCACAGCTGTCAGTGCCACAAGCCACAAACAGGTGGGAAAAACTTTGTGCTTGCTATAGGGAACTTTTTTTTCTTTTAATTTCATTCAGCAGTGACAGGTGAAGGTAGGCTGCCAGATAGTCTGAAGTTCAATTGCTTGCATCATTCACCAATGTGAAAAGTAGTAAGCAGCTGATAATCACAACTTTTATTTTATTTATTTATTTATTTATTTATTTATTTATTTATTTTATTTTATTTTACATTTGTTGACCGGGATAGTCTGACTGGATACATGTCCATTTTCAGCGGAGGCCCGGGGAGAAAAGCTCCAGCATAAACAGATACAGTAAAAAAACATTACAAACTCATTACAAAATAAAGTCTCCAGGTAAATAGAATAGTGTAGAAACAATATATACATATTTATGAAGTATACATAGACAATCATGAATAGACAAGTTCACAGGTTAAAGGTTACCCCTGTTTACAACATGGGGAACAAATAGACAGTAACTGGTTTACTAGTTTATTCAACATTTCTTAATTAGTGCTAGCCAGGCTTATTACAGTGGCATAGCCAGTTTAGTGCCAGGTGTTGTTTAAGTTTGGTTTTAAACTGGTCTATGGAGGAGAGCATTGTGATGTCAGCTGGAAGTAGGTTCCAGACTCTACTTGTAGAGTTTGCGAATAGGGAATCACCAGCTGCATTGTTAGTTTTGATGGTTTGAATTAATAGTTTATTTGAGGATCAAAGCAATCTTGGATTGTTATAGGGGGTGATTATGTTCCTAAGAGCTGGTGTATGATTTGGGTTATAGAGAATTTTACTGGCCATAATCAGAAGGTTGTATTGGATTAGATTGAGTAGTACAAGCCACCCAAGCTGTTTGAGGTTGATACAGTGGTGTGTCCTAAAAGGCAGGCCAGTGGCAAATCTGGCAATGTGATTATAACAGGTTGACAGTCTGTTGAGTACAGTCTTGTTTAGATTGGAGAGAAGGGATGAAGCATATAGCAGTGTAGCAAGTAGATGAGAGCAAGCTAAAGCAATCTTGGCTGGAGAGGTTAGGAAGGCCTTTATTCTATACAGAGACCCAAGATTTTTATTGATGGTCTTGATAGTTTGATTTACCTGAAGGTCAAATTTTAAGTTGTTGTCAATGATGACACCTAGTAGTTTTGTAGAGGGGTCAGGGGAGATTATTGTGCCATCATTTGCATTTATAGTGAAGTTAAAAGCAGTAGACCTATGTGTTGGAGAGAATATAAACATTTTAATTTTTTGGGGGGTTTAATAACAGTCTCTGATCAGAGAGCCAGTTTTCCACAGTATTGAATGTGGACTGGGTAGCAGACCTCAAGGGAGGGAGATGTAGCTGAGTAAACCAGGGTGGAGTCATCAGCATATTGAATACAGGTGACATTAGGGATGACAGTATGTAGGTCATTAATAAAGATGGAAACCAGTAGGGGCCCTAGTATGGAGCCTTGTGGTACGCCGAGGGTATTTGGTAACAGGTTGGAGAGCTTGTTTTGCCAGAGAACAGCTTGTTGCCTCCCACTGAGGTAGGATGAAAACCACTGAAGGGTCTTATAGTTTAGGCCGAAAGTTTGCAGGGTGTCAATCAAAAGTTGGTGATCGACCATGTCGAATGCCTTGGATAGATCCAAGAAGAGAGCTGAGGATATGTAATTATTGTTCCGGTTATTATTTATGGTATTGGTGAAGGCCAGTAGGGCTGAGGTTGTACTGTGGTGAGGTCGGAAGCCATGTTGATTATCAGCCATAAGGTGATTTTGGATTAGATGGTGCATGAATTGTTTATGTATACATTTTTCCATTATCTTTGCAAGTGGAGAAAGTATGGCAATTGGTCTATAATTGGAGAATTCAGTGGATGATCCTCCTTTATGCAGTGGGATTACGTAGGATGTCTTCCAAATGGTGGGGATTTTAGCCTCTGCTATGGTGCAATTAATTAGTATTGATATTGGATAGACAATGGCATCAGCTGATATTTGTAGGTACTCGGCTGGGAGTCTGACGGCAGAGAGGGTGGTAGGTTTTAGTTTTTTGATCAAGGAAATAAAATAGAGCCATGGATACTGGTGTAAGGCTGAACGAGAGTTGGTTTTTGGAGGTGATACTGCCAGGGCCAGAGGATTTAGGAGGTAATTGATTAGCTATGGCTTGAATTTTCTCAGTAAAAAAGCAGTTAACACTGTTAAGGACTTCTTCAGGGGTTTTATCAATGGTAGCAGCAGGGGTAGGTGTAGATGTTTTACCAGGATGAAGTAATTTATTCAGGCCTGCCCAGAACTTTTGGGGATTATTCTGGTTAGCAGTTTGTAAATTACTATAGTATTGTTTTTGTCTTGCATTATGGATTTTTAAGTTTGATTCCTAGCTTGCCTGTATTTAACATGGCCATGGGGGTCTTTGGTGGAGCGCCACCGAGCCCATATTTTGTTTCTATTGATAATGTTTTGTCTAGTCTCTTTGGAAAGCCAGGGTGCCATTTCTAATTTAGTGTAGACAACTTTTATGTAGAATAAATATTTATTGCCTAGAAATTAAAATGTAAGGTTAACTGCAAATGAAAAACAAAACATTATAGTGTTCTTGGCAAGAACAAAAAGTCTTTCTGGGGATAACAGTTTTCAGCATTTAGAAGAAATAAATTCTCTTACTTGTGATCAGATATATCACACCACAGAGTCTCTGTTTCAGGTTGTGCTCAAAGATCATTATAGGACTTCCACTAGTACAACCATCTCTTGGCATTGCTCCTTCTTAGAGTGGATGCTCTGGCCTCAGGCTCTTACTTCTTTTACACAGACATCTCCAGACTCCTACGGCCTTTCTTCCAACAACTACTGATGTTGGCTGTATAACCAACTCTTTAAACACACACATGTCCTCTCACGTGGAGCCATTCACGATCTTTTCCAAGGTGCTCCCTTTAAAGTGGCAATAACATTCTGCAGTTCCATACGTCATTATATTATACCAGCAAATATCACAATCTTGCCTAATATGTTTTGCAAAGACACAGAAAGCAAACAATTGTCTCCAGCATTAAGTATTTCACTAAGTTATGTGCAAAAAATGGTCTTTTTGGCACCCTAAAACCCATTTTAAATGACATCCTGTATATTATAAGCTGGAA
Organism: Protopterus annectens; assembly: GCF_019279795.1. NCBI lineage: Eukaryota > Metazoa > Chordata > Ceratodontiformes > Protopteridae > Protopterus > Protopterus annectens. The sequence continues at coordinate 1,220,590,349 of NC_056731.1, read as the reverse complement.
TTAGAAACGAAAGATGGAATGTTTCGACAAGGTGGGAGGTGGCAATTAAGATGTGTAGAAGGTTAAAGAGATCAGCATTTGAGTGGATTCAAAAAATGAGAATACTGGACAGATGGCTTATTTGTATTTGCCTGTTTATTATTAATTTTAGTGAACTAATTCAAATACCATTTTCAGCCATAACCCGAGCTAAAAGCAGACATACACAAAAAAGAAGAAATATATGTCACAGTTCACTACAGAGAAAGAGATAACTAAAATGGTAATACACTATTCTTAGACACTATGTTTACAAATACAGTTTTAGAAATACTAATTAATTTTAGAGAAGTTGATAAATAGTGTGTTTTGACTCCTGAAAGACTGCTCGGAAGGAAAATAACAGTACAAAATATCATAAGTTTGTGGGTTCTCACAGTACGCAAGTTGCTTGGATTTATGTTCTATTATAGATACTGTGGCACAACATTAGTGGTTGCTATATTCCAGAAAGTCCTTCCATTGGGTAAGATGCTAAACCTTCTGCCTGAGCTGGTTGTAAATTAGTAGAGGTTAATGATCCCAGGGCTCTTATCAAAAAGTGTAGGTACTGAATTGATAATACACAACAAGTTTACATTAAAATACTCTGTACCACCTTAGTATTGGGTAGTAATCCTAACCATAGCACTGCCCCTTCCCCTCAACCCTAACCCTACATCTTAATTTAAGAAAAACCTTCCTTAACACTGCCACTACACAAGAAACACTCAGACACACAAACACACACAAATAAACACTAACATCACTGCATCTATTCCCTTACCTAATCTTGGCCCTAAACCTAACATACACACACACTCGCACACAAACATGCAAAACCTATCTGCTAACCTGTCCCCGACCCTAACCCTGACTACCACACACACACACACACACACACACACACACACACACACACACACACACACACACACACACACACACACACACACACACACACACATGCTCTCATCCCCTCCAGTCCCACTTACCTTTCATAACAAAACAATTCTGCAACATTTTGAACAATCTGCTATCCTTCCATTGAATATTAAGTATCACCCCTGTCGCTCAATGACCAAACTAACATTCGACCAAATCAGGGTAAGCTTCATCTATGTATTAGTGTCTAGGTGAAATCCCATATTTCCTGTTCTTTATTCAGTCTTGTTTGCCCAGCCAAAGTTTCCTACTAGTACTTCAGAATGGGATTCCACCCAGGATCATAAAAGAAAAATAAAGCAAGGACAGAACTATATACTACATTACTCATACTAATGTCCATTTTGCATACTTTTGTTTAAACTTACCCTATGAATTGCAAATAAGCAGATGCATCATTTCACAGCTCATCTAGAAACTACATATTGTGAACACTGCTGTACATAGTTATTTGATAATTTATAGGCTTCTGCAATCAAACATACAAAAGGCTATTTTCAATATGCAGTTTTATCTGTGCATCTTCCTACTTACTTTGTTAAGTTTTTCCTACATTTTTGGAGGTCCATAACATTGTTCCTAATGTTCATATTAAATTGCATTTTTCAAATGTGTATTTTCATGCCTACTTTTTTCAGGTCCACACAACCTAGGAGGTTTACAACCATGCTGCTTCTAACCTGTCTCTGTCAAAAAACTCTCTAAGCTAAACCTCATTTATAAGACATCTCTCAATTCATCTCCTTCCCCGTTCAATCTCTGGGACAGAAATGGCATTAACATAGCTATAAAACACTGTTGGCTTACACATTTAGCCCAACATTTTATTTCCTGCTATAAAAATATATACTCTAGTCCATGAAAATAGGGGAAATCTGCCATTAAATCAAGTGTAACTTCCTTTTTTTCTCAAATAACTTTTTATTGATTTTTACAGATATCAAAACCATTACAATAATTCCATGAGTAGGTAAAATGTCATTGTAAACAAAGGCAGGTATGGAAACAAGGATGAAACTACCTAAACATATAAAAAAACTAAGTTATATACAATATTTACAAAATTTACAAAGGCGCTACCATGCAATTAGAATAGGGTAAGAGAAAAGAAACAATTCTATGAGAAACACGAGTGGATCTCCAAATAACCCAGGGAGAGGGAACTATAAAAATATCTCAGAAACTAGGCCTTGAACATAGTTAATCACTTAAAATTTGGTCAAGTAGGAGTTTCCAGAATTCTTGATAGTAAGCTTTTTTTCTTGAGCCCTTTTATGATAAGCTTTTGCTCAGAAATGTATTTAAATGTCATCTCTTTGAACCCCTTCCAACATAGTTTAGTACAATCTAACCAGTTTTTAGTGATGTATAATTTGACAAGAGGGCAGAGTGTAATTAATACATGTTTTAGCTAAGGTAACTTAAGGGTGGGTATGTGAAGTATGGCCGTTTCCCAGGAGAGAGTAGATTTGTGATATCCCATTTTTTCTAGGCGTACTTTTAAAGAGTACCATAGTTTGTGGGTATGCTTACAGGGGTCTATATTATAACATCGAAGTCTTACAACTTCGAATGTTATATCGAACCCATTAGAGCAAAACACCAGAAAACCGAACAGTCAGAATAGCAAATTTTTTCCCTGGGAAAAAATTTGCTATTCCGACAAACATACACACAACACAAGCACACCAAAATAAATAATCCACACCCATACACTTCACAAAACCCTACACTAAACCGTACATACCTCACTAGCTATCCACTTACCATAACCCAACCCTAACCCTAAGGTCCCTAACTATCGCACACTCACCTTACCCGCTCCCTAACCCTAAGGTCCCTATCGCACACTCACCTTACCCGCTCCCTAACCCTAAGGTCCCTATCACACACTCACCTTTGTTCACACACTTACCTTAACCTGGTCCATAACCTTCGCTCCTCAGTCGAGGAAATAGCAAAGCTGCAGAAACGGCCCACCGAATACTGTGTTCTGCAGCTTCGCTATTTCCAGCATTCACTCTAATGGGTTCAATATTATAACATTCAAAGTTGTAAGATCTCAATGTTATAATATAGACCCATTTACAGAACCATAATATATGAAGAAGGTCAGCCTTTGGAAAAAAAACAATAAGTGCAAGAAGGGGAAATTTTGGGATCAAATCTGTTGAGAACAGAAGGTGTAAAATAAGAGTTATTATTGATCATTAATTGTATATAAATGAGTTTCTTAAAGGGGGATAGTTCTATGTTGGTTCTGATAGCAGATAACTTTTGTTCCTTTGTAAATTTGGCATCCTGTTTATCCCAATATTTAGAGAAAAGGCAAGCCGAGTTATGCTTTATAGAGTTGATTAGGTTGTGGGATCTGGAGAGCATTTTCTTTGGACTCAAGAGATTAGTTATAATTTCACACACTCTATTAATGTCTTAGCAGTTGGTGAATAGATTGTCGAATTATGATGATATTAATTCTCTGAGTTGTCGAAGGATAACCGTGTATTTATTATTGACTTTGAGAATTAGATGTAGATCAGGGAGACTTTTGTTCCTAAATTTGAAAAGATCCCATACCAAATAATCCTTGATGAGAGGGAAGTCAGTGAGGTTGACAGTTTTTTTGTTGATTCTAATGTTTGGATTTAGATGGAGAGGTTGGAGGAGAGGAACGGTTTTATCAAGATTAATGGATCTTATCAGATTCTGGAACAATCTGATCTTGTGTTTCAGAGTATTACTTATTTTAGAAGTACTAATTGCCACAGAGGAAAGAAAGGGGAGAGCTTACAGGTTAATGTTGTTGGTGACTACATGTTGGTGCCAGATTTTAACCCAGGAGGGGGATGTGTTATAATCTTCCCGTTTAAAATTTGATATAGTCACAATTCTATTAGCACATATAATCATGTAATACAGTTGGAGATCTGGTAGACTGAGGCCTCCTTTTACCTTGGGGTAAGCTAACTTTGAGTAGGATATCCTAACTGTTTAGGAAACCAGGTAAATTTTGCTAATTCTTTGTTCATTCTAGAAAAGAGACTGTTTGGAATAATAAGGTTTGATGCGTTAAATTGGTAAAGAAGTCTGGGCAGAACGTTCATTTTCACTATCGCAGCTTTGAATAACAGAGTAAGATTCATGTGCTGCCATCTGTTGAGGTCTTGTACTATTTTGGACCATGCTCTATGGAGGTTATTCTAAATCATGGAAGCTTGATTGTGCTCAAAGCAAATTCCGAAATAATTAAGGTGATAGGTTGTTTGAAAAGGAGAGTCTGGGAAATAATTGATTTTGTGGTTTGAAGGGTTGATTGGAAAAATATGTGACTTCTTTTGGTTGACCTGATAATCTGAAACCTTAGAAAAGTTATTAATAGCATTTGTGATTTTCCCAGGTCAGTGTTGGGATACTGAAAATATAAATTAAGGTAGTCAGCGAAGGCAGATAACATTATTTTAGTATTTAGTACTTTGGGTATCGAGTGGTATGTGTTTTGTGCAATATATCAGAAAAATGGTTCAATGAAGATGTTAAAGAGGAAGGGAGACAATGGGCACCCTTGTCTTGTTCCATTTGTAATCCTAATCAGGTTAGACATCCTTTTATTCACATAGATATAGGTGGAGGAATTATTGTACAGTAATTTTATTGTGTCTGAGAAATGTTTGGGTATGTTGAAATGAGAGATGGTTAGGAACAAAAAATCCCAATTTACCATGTCAAATGCCTTGGAGGCATCTAGTGTTAAAGCATAAATCTGGTTCTTGTCTTTATTTGTAATTTGCACTAGGGAGTCAAGTGTTAGGGTGTTATCCCATGTGTGCCTGTTACACATAAAACCTGCCTGATCTGATGATATTAAATAAGGCATAACTTTTTTAAGTCTATTGGCCAGGATAGAGAAGATTTTTATATCTACATTCATTAGGGAAATGGGCCTGCAGTTATGTGGATTAGCTTTGTCGTGTTTATTTTTTAAGATCAGGATTGTTTTCGACTTATTCCAATGCAGGTCGGGTATCCCATTGTTTTTAATGAAGTTAAACACATTTAGAAGAATAGAAGAAATTCTTTGGCTGAAAGCTTTATCGAAATTAGTAGTGAACCCATCAGGGCCAGAGGATTTGCCAAGTTTAAGATTGCTAATGACATCTAGAATCCCTTGATGTTCGAGAGGTGCCAAAAGGAGAGTTCTTTGATTGTCATTCAGGGACGGGAAGATAATAGCATTCAGATAGTTCTCCATATGAAAATTTAGAGGGTTATCTCCTTTTCTGCCATAGACATCTGAGTAAAGGGTGTAGAACAACTCCATTATTTCAGAGTTTGATTTATAAAATTTATTTTGGTAATGTAAGATGGAGATTCTGGAAGAGCCATGTTTATTGTTAATTATTCTCGCTAGTGTCTTTAGATGGAATTTGTGCCCATTCAGAGTAGGTATCTATGAGTTTTTATTCTTGAAGAGAATAATTTTGTTGGTGGAGTTCTAGTAATTCTCTTTGATTGTTCTTGATCGAGAATTCAGTCTGGATACAATCTCATACCGATAAATCAAAACTGATATTCTGTTGCAGTTTCACGGAGCTGCTGTCTACCGTATTCTCTCTGGTTGATGTGCATGTTGAAATTCCTGCTTGTCTGGTGGCTAGTTGTAAATGCCTGAAAGGTCCTCACTCCTTATGTATGTTTTATTTCTAGGTAGACCCCCTTTAAATAACTTTCAAAAGAATCTCCTACCTGAAAGAAGCTATCCTGAACACTGTGCCCACAAACCATCTATCTGGAATCCAACCCACCTTTGACTAAGGTTAAATCCTATACTGTATTATAATACTACATACTGTTTTCTGCTGACCTGGGTCTAAAGGCTCCTCTAGTCTGTCCCCCATAGTAATCTGGCTCCCTCTATATTGTCTTAAATAAAACTAGCTGCCCCTAGCTTCCTGTAATAGAACTACTTACTGAACCTAACTCTGAACATTCTATTTTCACACTGCTCTCCCTCACCTAGCCCTGAAATTGTATTCTGAATCCCTATCCTGTAGCACAGAAATACCCTGCTAGAGTACAAAACACAGTTTAAACACTGCCCCTTAGTACTAAGTACAGATTATACCAAAACTGACAAACACTCAGTTAAAAACTCAGTCAAATATTCAGTTTTAAATCTAGTTTACATATAAGCATCTATTTAACACTACTTACATAACATAGCTTAAGGATACACTTGAAGTCAGTGTTAGCCCTGCTCCACTTGCCCTCGCTGTGCTCGGACTTGTTTTGCACCCCTCCCTGCCCCCAATTATCAACCACCCCAATACCTCTTCATTTATAGGTACTTTACCACACCCCTATTACAACACCCAATCACCCTCACTGTCATACACTTTCCACCCTACATTATCAGCTTTCAATTAACACAAATGTTGCTCCATCCACTCTACTACCTCCATTCTGATCATCTGACTTTATATCTGTTGTGTCATCAAACAACTGATTCCAACCATTTGACTCCTCCCTCATTATGTTATACTACTCTTTACTACCCATTCTGCTAGCCACTTATATACTCACTTTGTATGAAAACCAACAGCTTAATGGGTATCAGTTCCCTGCTGGATATACCATCACCCCAGCTTTAGAATATCCCACTTTTAGCCATACCACTAACATTGGGTACAACTCAACATCATTTTCAATCATACAGCATACCATCCCCCGGCACATTAGCTCTAGATCCAGACACTACTGCAAACTTTTAAACAAAATCCTGAGACTTATCACTGAGTATAGTCTAGTCTTATACTCAGTGGTGACATTCACCCCAATCCAGGCCCATCCACCACTGATACAAATACCCTCTCAACCTGTAACCCAAGGCACAGAACTATAACCAGTAGACCAACTAACTCTCTCCTTGTCTGTCATCTTAATATTAGGAGCATTAATAATAAGGTACACAAACTGCATGCCGTCCTGGCTGTTTACTCCCCTGATGTTCTTTGTCTGAGACCTGGTTAAAACCTAACACTACTGACAATGAAGTGCTACCACCCGGGTATAATATACATGGGCTGGATTGTGCTTCCAGGAAAGGGGGAGGGGTGGCTGTACTCTATAAATCTGAGTTGAATTTGACCATAGATGTTATTCAACCACCTCAGATCAATAACTCGGAGAATATCGCCACTAGATTGCAACTTAGCAAACGTAAAAGCATCAACATCATCTGTATGTATATTCCCCCAGGTAATAATGTAGCTACACTTGAAGACACACTTCACTGGCTATCTTGTCATTACCCCCAGGAAACACTAATACTAGGAGACTTTAACATCGACTGGGGCTCTTGTTCCAAAGAATCCCATTCTACCCACATCAACTTGCATGCATTTACACAAACCATTACCACCCCTACCAGGCTAGGTAAACCCAACCAAAAAGATAGCATACTCGAATGGGTACTCATAAATAGTAACCCCCAACTGTACACTTCTGGTACCCTCCCCAATGACCTAAGTGACCATCTTCTCACTTACATAGTTAAGGATAAAGCCATTACCTCACAACAACCCCTACTCAGAAAAGTCAGGAGCAAAAAAAACTTTGACCCTGACAAATTCCAACTGGAATTTAGCTCCTGTAATTGGTCCATGCTAAAACACCTACCCCTAGAGGAGGCAGTTGCCTATTTTAACAAAACATTTCTTGGAATTCTTGATCTACATGCACCTGCCCACTCAAAACATACAAAAGCAAGAACTGCACCATGGCTATCTAAAGAGACAAGACTAAAAATTACCAGCAGAAACAAACTATGGGATCAATGTTGCTCCACAAAAGACCCCCATGATCATGTTAAATCTAGGTATGCTCGGAATGAAACAAAAACATTTATTCTACAGGACAAAAAACAATATTGTGTAATTTACAGACAATCAACCAGGACAATCCTCAGAAGTTCTGGTCAGGGCTGGACAATCTACTTCGCCCTGGTAAAACATCTACACCTATCCCTGCTCCCACCATTGATAAATCCCCAGAGGCGGTCTCTGACAGTTTTAACCATTTCTTTACTGAAACAATTCAAGCCATAGCTAGACAATTACCTTCTAGCTCCCCAGATACTACTACCTCTAAAAACTGACTCTCATTCTCCGTCCAACCAGTGTCCACATCACTTATCCGTAACTTGATCAAAAAATTAAAACCCACCACACTCTCAGCTGACCAACTCCCAGCTGAGTACCTTCAAAAATCAGCTGATGCCATTGCCTATCCAATATCGATACTAATCAATCGTGCCATAGCAGAAGCTAAAATTCTCATAATTTGGAAAACATCCTATGTAATCCCACTACATAAAGGAGGTTCCTCTATGGAATTCTCCAATTATAGACCTATAGCTATACTTTCTCCACTTGCAAAGATTATGGAAAAATGTATACAAGAACAATTTATGCACCACCTAATCCAAAATCACCTCATGATGGATACCCAGCATGGTTTTTGTCCACACCATAGCACAACCTCAACATTAATGGCTTTTACCAATACCATAAACAATAACCGTAACAATAATTACATATCCTCTGCCCTGTTCTTGGATCTTTCCAAGGCATTTGACATGGTTGACCACTAAATTCTGGTTCACACCTTGCAAACCTTTCACCTTGATACTAAAGCCCTTCTTTGGTTTACATCCTACCTTAATGGAAGACAACAGGCTGTCCTATGGCAGAACAAGCTCTCTAATCTATTACCAAGCACCCTTGGAGTACCACAAGGTTCCATATTAGGGCCCCTACTGTTTTCCATCTTTATTAATGACTTGTATACATTCATACCAAATGTCAGCTGTATCCAATATGCTGATGACTCCACCCTGATTTGCTCAGCTACTTCTCCCACAAACCTGAGGGTCGCTACCCAGTCCACCTTTAATACCATAGAAAATTGTCTCTCTGAACGTAGGTTGTTACTAAATCCCAAAAAACGAAAATGCTGTTATTCTCTCCAACTCATAGGTCTGCCGCCTTCATCTTTACCATAAATGCGAAAGATGGGACAATAATTTCCCCTGACCCCTCTACAAAATTACTAGGTGTCATTATTGACAATAACCTACAGTTTGACCTACATGTAAATCAAACAATCAAGAACATCAATAAAAAACTTGTGTCACTGCATAGAATAAAAGCCTTCCTAACCCCTCCAGCTAAGATGGCTATAGCTTGCTCTCATCTACTCTCAACACTTTTATATGCCTCCCCCTTCTCTCCAATCTAAACAAATCTGTACTAAATAGACTGTCAACCTGTTACAATCATATTGCCAGGTTTGCCACTGGAATGCCTTTTAAAACACACCACTGCATCAACTTAAAACAGCTTGGGTGGCTAGAACTTTCCAGTCTCATCCAATATAACCTGCTGATCATGGCTAACAAAATCCTCTATAACCCAGATAACACACCAGCTCTTCAAAATATTATCACCCCCGCAACAATCCAAGACTGCTTTGATCCTTGAACAAACTTCTAATTCAGACAATCAAAATCAACAATGCAGCTGGAGATGCCTTCTTTGCTAACGCTGCAGGCAGAGCCTGGAACTTACTTCCAGATGATATTACTTTCCTAGGACAATGTAAAACTAAACTCAAACAACATATGGCATTTAACTGGCTTTGCCACTGCAACAAGCCCGGGTAACTCTCAACATGAATGTGAATAACCCAACTAACTATTTATTGTTAATTTTCTCCTGACTATAACCAGGTGTATCTCATGTCTGCCTATGTATTCTTTGGTAATACTACTTATGTACTCTTGTTTTACTTGTATTATTGTATCTGTTAACTCAGAGCTCATCTCCCTGGGCCTCCACTGAAAATGGACATGGCTCCAGTTGGACTATGCCGGTCAACAAATGTAAAATAAAAATAAAATAAAAAAAATATTTATCTCAGGGTCTGGACTTAACTTATGTTTCTTTTCTAGGTTAGTTAGGTTCGAAATCAGTTTAACTTCCTTCTCCTTGTTAACCATTTTGTAATATGAAGCCTTTTGGATCAAGGTCCCTCTTAGTTTTGCTTTGCAAGCCACCCATTGGATGTCTAGGGGTATTTGAAACATCTCAAGGTCGGTGTCAAGGTCTGCTAAAGTGCCATTGATTTCTTGGATTATGACTCTGTTAAAGAGTAAATTATTGTTTAACGTCCAGTTACCATAAATGGGATTCAAAGGCATTCTATTTGTGAAGGTTAGATTGAGAGAGATTCTGGCATGATCTGATAGGAATCTAGGCTCTGAATAAAAGTTTAGTCTAAGATTCGTTAAGGGTTCTGAGATTAGGAAAAAATCAAGGTGCGACCAGGTGTTGTAGTATTTCGAGTAGTATGTATAAATGCTGTCTTTAGTTAAATTACCACTAAATGAGATTAGATCTATAAGGTTCAAATCAGGCATTAGTTCCCCCAGAGCTAATGAGGCTTGGAAATTGTACAAGGTCAAATTACTTGTACGATCTAAGGCTGGGACTATGGCTGCATTCCAGTCTCCACCTAGTATATACTGGCGATTTTGGAATGTGCAAAGAATGTTATAGATCTCCATAATGAAATCTTGTTGTTGCATACAGGGACCATATAAATTTAAGAAAAGAACAGGTTTGTCAGAGTCAGGGTTTATGGATGTGAAAAGGCACCATCTTCCATTTTTATCAGATTTAGATTCTGTGATCACCCCTTGGAATTCTTTTTTGATTATAATGGCCACCCACTTTGAGTTTGAGCTGTCGCCCACTGATATGATAGATCTTATCCATTTTCTGTTAATATCCTTTTCCCAGTCCTCTTTGAGCATATGTGTTTCTTGCAAAAAACAGATATTAGCCTGAGATTTAAACATAAGGTGCAATAGCAAGTTTTTCTTAGCTTTATTTTGTAGTCCCCTTGTGTTCCAAGAATCTAGGGTCCACCCCATGGTCAGTAAAATAGAAGGATTGAATGGTTAAGGGCTTGATTGTCCAATTTTGTCAGGAAATGTCCCATTACAGCATATAGATGAAGAGTTAAAATAAAAGTATGAAAAACGTTGGTTACGAAGGTCCACATCGTACTCTGATCTATTATGCTTAGAATTACAACTATTAAGGTAGCACAGTACTCCTTCAGCCAAACACCCAAACCCCCCTGATGAAGGAGTAAAACAACTTAGACAAGTTTGATAAAACTGTTTAAGTAACAATTGTGACAGTGTAAGAAAGCAATTCACATTTAACCTTATGAAAAAAATCCATTAATAAGACCAAAAACACTAAACATATGTACAAAGGTATATTCATCCATAGACTGGTCATCTTAAAACCCTACTTCTAACAGACCACGAGCATCCTCTAAATTGGTAAGGTTAGGAGAAGTAAGGAAAATCCTCAGAGGCATTTTATTATTCTAAAAATAACTGAGTAACATATATAAGTTGAATAAAGCTCACTGGCTAATGGAAAAAGGAAAACACCAGGTAGTAACCATCATGCAGGTTAGCTATGAGTATGATATAGTATTGGGAAACAGCGATTGTCTGAGCCCTAAAAAGGGTAATGTACATCAAAAAAGTTCAGTAAATATTTATATGCGTTTAGCAGTGCATAAATAACAAGCAAGGAATACGTTAAAGAATTGCAAGTCACAGAAATAATGAGAAGGGAGAAGAGAGAAGAGAAGGAAAGAAGAGACAAAAAGAAAAAATAACAGAAAACCAAATTGTAATTGTGTATGATGCCCAGAAGTATTTTGAGTGGCTTCTGCTTATACTATATTGTGGGCAATAACTAGGACAGGTAATTGAACAAGCCTTGCAAGATAATAACTATTCTGATACATGGTATGACTATAAAAGAGCTATGTATAAGAAGGAAAAGATTTTGTTGAAATGAGTCCAGGGAACAACCCTAGGAATAATCTTCTAAGTGTTAAACAATTAGGATTACTAGGTTATGTTGCTTATGGAGGTCATTATAAAGGAGAAAACAAAGCAGGTATATGTTTCAGGGTTATCATTTACTCTACACCAGTCGCAGATATCTATTAGCTAAGGCAAACAACAAAGGTGAAGCTGTGTCGAAAAAGCAAATAACTGACACAGAGATGGCTTGATAAAGTGTTGCCTCATCTAGCCTTACAAACGCTGACCAGGATCAGTTGGGTGATTGGGAGGGTAGAGTCAGCAAGGAAGCGTGAAATCGGCTGAAAAGGGCACCATTTTGCACATTCAGAAGCAGGTAGTAGAATAGGGGTTGAGAGCCTACCTGCTGGCTTATACGAGTAAACTGTCAACACTTCATTGTCAGTGGGATGGAATGGCCTTGGTGATCTCTGTAGTATGTGAATAAGAAGGCTTGGCTGTGGATTCAAGCATTCTTTCTGCATTTTCAGTGACATGCTGTTCACATGGTTCTGTGTTTTGTTTTTGTCTAGTGATAGATTGCCTTATAAGCATGGGTTACTGATGTACACATAGTTGGTCCTGTACCAGTATGTGATGTGTAAGTTATTTTGCATCACAAAATTACATTTCCGGAACTATTTGCTCTTACAAGTCCCCTTTATTCAGGTACATGCTTTTGTTTTACTGCCTGATGTTGCTGGAGTAGTGGCTTGTGGCAGCAAGGAAAGTGTAACTTCTTTGAGTCCCACATTTTAAGGTTCATTAAGATACTGAGTCTCATTTAATTGCATGTTGGAGATACACTAACTGTGGGGGTTACTGAATGTTGAAGAAAATGAAGTATTCCTTTCCCCAGAGTTTGAGTGAGCTTGGAATTATTATATATATATACAGAGATGCAAGGGTGTGGGATGAAAACACTTATTTTTATTATTGTTATCAATCTGGTATTTTAATTTTTTTTGTTATTTTGTCCAACGTGATTAAATTGTACTTGATTAATTGCCATCGATAAAAAATATTTGAAAAAAATCTAGTCAGCAGAGTTTAAGACTACAAACAGCATTAAGTATGACAGACTTAAGCTTTCTTTTATAAATACATAGCAATCCCCCCCCCCAAAAAACCTACAGTTGTCTTCATTGTTTCCATTAACTTACTCCATTCTTCTAGTACCAACAGAACAAGTTAATTCCTGCTGCCACCTTATTGCCAATTCACCCATTAAACGCAGGACTCAATCCTTATTCACACAGCAACTTATCAGTGCTGTATGATATTAACTGTTAAAAGCTTTTGTAATAGCCACATTTATCAGCAATCCCTGTTATCCATACCCTAAAATCCAATCCAGTGCTTCTTTAACCTATGATAACAAGTCTTTAATTTGGCTTCTGCCCCCTACCACTCCTAACTCTGCTTCAACTCATTAATTTACACTCCTCAATATTCCGAAATCTATATTTAGCAGAACTATTGACCTCCATGGTCCCAAATCTTATTTGTCTCCCTTCTACTTCTTTTGTACAGAAAGATCATTTAGTTGGAAAGACTTTAGTCACATCCCTGCATATTATTTAACACCTCAGGCATGACTTCTAGTCTCTAGGAAATATGTAATATTTATACTCATTTTCTTTCATTCCTGTCACCCTTGCTACATTGTCCATCCTAACTATTTTCCTTACCTCCTCTAGTGTACATTTCCTATTAATTTTTCTCTCTCTGACTGCCCTGTAATTCTCTTAAACATAAATATCCTTTTTGATGAATATCTCTTTTTATCCAAAACCTTTTACCAAACTCTACTGCAGCAAATGCCTCTGACTTTTCTCATCATAAACCTTCCCTTCTATAGCACCTAATAAGCCTTCCAAATATCCTTCTTCCTTATAAAACCTATCTACAATAATGATAAGAATGATTCCTTCTTTCCTTGGAACAAACATTTGTCACCACTACCAGATAATATATGCTGCATCGGATTTAAATATGTAAATAGTTTTATACTTTATTAGATATGCTGATTGTAAAACTGTTTTATTTAAAAAATTATGTTTTTGTAGTTGCTTACTCACAACTTCCTTCAGAAACTACATTACATCATCATGACATATTCTGCACCTTGTTTCAAAAGTAAAGACAGATTCTATTTGTTTTTGAAATATCTCTAAACTCTGTGGAGTGGAATGGAGTGTACGTCAACAGAACTATTGCTGTTCTTTTCCTTCTGTTTCTGTAGGAATATTATTTGGACTTTGAGAAAACTAACTGGCCAAGGAAGCTACATTGATATGTTTGAATTATAGACTTGATGGACTTTAATTACACTTGAAGTTGCAGTCATCAACCATAAGTACTTAGGAAAAATAGCTACAGATGCTTTGGATGAGACATTAAACCAATGTTTCATTTGCTTGTTGGTGGTAGCCCAGGTAAATATAAAAGATTCCACAGCATCTATTGAAAAGAGTAGGGGAATTTCCTCAGTGCCCTAGATGAACTCCCCTAGTAGTATAAATGTCACCTCAGATATCCCCTGAAAAGAGACCACTAGCCTAGTGGATCTAACCTGGTCAACAAAGAATAAATAAAACAAGATTTAAAAAAATGACTCATTAAAAGAATGACTAGTAACTAAAGTCTTTGTATCAAAATATATAGATAAAGGTGCTGCCTGTTTAGTCACAATGTAACATGCATTCACGTTACAGTACTACTAGACAGGTACAGGGAAATACTGTGCTTACTTAAATTTCAGTTACTGTTGGTAATTGGCACTGACAGACAATGAACTCTGAGGAGTCAGTGATTATAACCCTGTTTTGGATCTGACAATGTACATTTTATTTGGATGTGGCAGGTGTTGGTCGCAACCCAAGGCAGTCATGCACATTTGCCATAAGCCCTTAAGGCCAGTCAGTCTCTTACATATATATTTTGGTTTCATTGATGCACAATTTGGCTATGTACTCCTTTCTCCTTTTCACATTGGTAGCAGTGGTGTGGACTGGTTTTTCATACCCCTATCCAAGACATCCATATCAACTTGTTAGCCATTCAGCATTTTTCACAGAGACTGCACAACATATCTCCATCCTGCTCCAGGCCATCTAAATGTCAGGCCAACCATATTCTCCATTCGCTAACTGAGAATAAAAAATAATTTTAACTTTATGCTCCTTCCATCACTCTAATCAGCTATGTAAACATTGCTATATTCAACTGATTCTTCCACACTTGATCTGAATAAACCTTTACTCCTTGTTTATATTTTATGTACACCCAGCCCTATTCTAGAAATCATCCCACACAGTACATCAATATTTAGAAATAAGGTTCTTCAGACTTAAAAAGGGTCAAATTAGTCCATTTTACTCTGCTTACATAAAATCCCCCAAATGTATAATCAGTTATCTCCAGCAAACAATGTTGCTGCATCCAGTGTGCATCAAGAATGATAAACCATGTTCTATCAAAAGATTCTGAACTTCTTAATATCCACACTTCACTTTTTAGTGGGAAGTATTTTGCAGTTAAAATCACCACCATACTAATCATGCCTTATAACTCTGACAGGGAAGTGTTAAATTACAATTAAATCTCACCATAATGTGAGATCTAAAAAATCAGCTATTTAAAATGCAAGGCTGTGTTATTGTGAGGCTAATGAAAACGGAGCCATACAAATATACATTTCTGCCATTAGCATATTCAAAATGGAGGAACTGTATGTTAATATTATCACAAGATCTGGGAAATATGGACTTTTGTAAAAGAACACCGTCATAGAATATATTAAATAAATCTTTCCGATTTAATTTTTTTCAGTAGAACAAAAGTGTTTAATTAAATGTATTTAACATTTCCTGTGTTGGTATTGTTTCATTTTATTTTCTGTGGCACTATAAGAAGATGTGGTTACATTTTGAATTGTGTTTTTGGATATGGACTTTCATATCATGAGAGACCTCAGTTTGTGACTTCTAGATTTATTAACACAAAACAACATCATGACTTATTCCTTCCTTGTTTTAAAGCGTTCTCACTTCTAAACATCCCCCTGGATTCAATAAACTCTGTGCAGGAATAGTGCTATCCCTGCACGGAGTGAACCATGTCCATTTACCCTTAGCTTTAACAGCAGCACGTCTTGCGTATTCATGAAGGTGCACTGCTGCTAAGGCTAAATGGACACAAATACTACTGAGTGCAGGGGGCATGTTTAGGTAGTGCACACACACCTAACACACCTCCTGCACTCAGGAAGTGCCGTACGGCACTTTTTAAAAGCATTTTAGTGTCCGCGGACACTGGAATGAAATAAATGAGTATTTCAGTGTCTGCAGACACTTAAATACATAGGGGAGCAAGAAATTAATGCAGGTGGTGTGTGACAGGTTCTGTCACACACACCCTGCATTGTAAAAGTGCCATATGGCCATACCCCTCAACTGTACAGGTTTCCGCAGAATGCCCAGATGCCTGCCTCACATACCTCTCAACCTCCTAAAGCAATAACACTGTACAAAGCCATAAATAATGGGGGAACAAAGGCACAAAAATAGAGACACTTCAGTAAATATTGCACTTACAAGCCCAGAAATCTGATAGAATAAAAGGTTTGAATTAGCACAGACGTCCTGAAGGGTATGAAGACTGAAACCTAAATGTCTGCTATTGTAAAAGTGCCATACAGCCATAGCCCTCAACTGTACAGGTTTCCGCAGAATGCCCAGATGCCTGCCTCACATACCTCTCAACCTCCTAGAGCAAAAAAACTGTAAAAGCCATAAATAATGGGGGGACAAAGGCACAAAAATAGGGACACTTCATTAAAAATTGCACTTACAAACCCGGAAAATTAATAGAATAAAAGTTTTGCAGTAGCAAGGACTTCCTGAAGGGTATAAAGACCGAAACACAAATGTCTGCCATTGTAAAAGTGCCATATAGCCATACCCCTCAACTATGCAGGTTTCCGCAGAATACCCAGATGCCTGCCTCATATACCTCTCAACCTCCTAGAGCAAGAAAGCTGTACAAAGCCATAAATAATAGGGGGGCAAAGGCACAAAAATAGGGACACTTTTTAAATATTGCACTTACAAACACAGAAAGCTGATAGAATAAAAGGTTTGCAGTAGCACGGACGTCCTGAAGGGTATGAAGTCTGAAACACAAATGTCTGTCAGTATGTTCTGACTTAAATCCCAAGTGATTTGCCAATGATTTGATAGAAAACCACAGTCACACTTCCTAAGTTTGTAAGAACAATAATTAAAATCTGTCCCTATGTGCCCCTTTATAATTTCCCCTACTGTGACTGACAAAGAGTACAGATACATGTAAATAAAGTGGGTTTATTAATTAATTTATTTTTTTCCATTGTCAAGTAAGTTTAAGCATAACTGAGCGGGTGTGCACATTATGGCCCTCTGCTCAACATTGCTTAAACATCCAATAGGAGATAAATAAAAATATACAGCTGCAATCCTGACTGTGAAATAGTGTAGTGGTTAGAGTCCTAGCTTTGCATGCAGGTGTCCACAATTCAAATACCACGAAAGGCACTTTATTTTTACATAGGAAAGCAGTGTTAAAACTATTATTTGAATGTTAAATTATGTAGCAATTGATATTTGTCAACCAGGGTAGTGTAGCTGGTCTAAAATGTAAGTGGGAGTTCATATAACATGTGAAATCACCCATGTATACACAAGTGTCCCATACAGTATAGTTGCAGCCCATGGTAATGTAATGAAAGCACACAGAGGGATGTCATGTAAAGTAAATTATATACACTTACTAATATGTCAGTAATGATTAATTAAGTCATTATCCTGATATTTATTTAAAATGAAAACTGAACAATGGTTAGCAGTGTTCAGCTATGCTTAGTCAGTTGCTTAAATGTGAATGCTAAGCAGCAGTCAGCTCAGCTAAACGGATTGGCGCACTGTTAAGCAATGCTCAGCAATTACCCCTTTAAGCATTTTTAATAAATACATAAAAACTTGGAGGACCCACCTATGTGGGCCCTAGTGGATGGGAGATGTTGTATTACCCACCCAAGTGCTAAAGTGGTTGACTACATCATAAATAAATACCTCAAAGCACTCCCTCAGATCTGTAAAGATTCGTGGTTTTTCCTAGGGTCTATTAACAATATTTTGTTTAGCCGTACCTACAGCTTCTTAACCATCGATGTGGTGGACTTATATACGTCCATACCACATCTTGAAGCTGTGGAATGGGTGGAACTGATGTTAATAGACCTAGGGGCACCCAAAGAGGAGATTGAGGTTGTTACTACCCTCCTTGAAATTATTTTATCATCTAACTTTTTCATTTTCAATAACCAACATTACTTACAGAAAAAGGGTATTGCTATGGGTTCGCCATGTGGTGGGAGCGTGGCGAACCTTGTGGTTGCTTACTGGGAAAAGACCTGTTTATTCGAACATCCATTATTTAAGGAGTGTTCAAAATACTACACCCGGTTTTTGGATGATGCATTTGTCCTTATTGAAGGGAACTTAGATACAGTCAACAACCTACTGCAGTACATGAATGAATCATGTACTTTTTTGACATTTACTCACCATTATTCAACTAGTGAGATTGACTATTTAGATGTCAAATTGATTAAAGATGTTGAAAATAATTGTTTCTGTTCTAAGATTTTTAGAAAAAATACCTATTGCAATGCGTTTCTCCACTTTACCAGTAATCACCCTTGGAAACAAAAGAAATCTATTTTTAAAGGTCAATTAGTGAGAGCCACACGTATGTGTAGTACCCTTATTGACTTTGAAGAAGAGTGTGCTACCCTTAAAAACATGTTCCAAAATAGAGGTTACCCCTTGGATCTCTTAGATAACCTAATTGAGGAAATTTCCTTCAAGAGAATTTTAGGATTTTATAAACCATTATTACAAAATCTTACACGTGTCAACTCTGAAACGACCGTGGATTTAGAAATAGGATTAAATTTAAACGATGGAAACCAATTGGTAGAATCAAACAATACTGACCAAGGGCTTCCTCCCCTTTTTCCCCTTGACTTCAAAAGTAGGTTTATTTTGACCTACAACAAACATGCTCATAGTATGTGCTGTATTGTCAAGAAAAACTGGGAGTTCATTGTAAATAATGCCCAACTTCTTGAAACTTTGGGTACAGACCCCTGGTTTGTTTTTAAAAGGGGTAAAAACTTGAAGGAATTTTTACAAACAGGTGATTCATGTCTTAATTTATCTAGACAAACTGGAACTTTTGCTTGTGGGTTTTGCAACTGGTGTAGACTATTAAAAACAAGGAACTCATTCAGGATAAGAGGTGAAAAATACCACATTAGACATAAGATTTTTTGTGATTCTAGATCAATAGTTTACATCGCATTTTGTAATTGTTGTCCGGGCTTTTATGTTGGTAAAACGGATCGGAGACTGCGAGACCGTGTTTACCAACACAAATATGCCATTAAAAACAAAAAAACGGACAATGCTCTTTCAAAACATGTCCTAGAGAACATGGGACATAGTTTCTCTTTCATGGGGATCGATGTAGTGAAAGTTGGGGTTAGGGGTGGTCCCCAAACGCTCCTTCTTGAACTAAAAGAACTGGAATGGCAGTTATTATTAAATGCTTTTTCTCCACCCGGCCTTAACGAAATGTGTAACATCTCTGTGATTTTAAAATATAAAAGTTACCTTAGGAATTAGGTTAGTTAACTAATTTTAAGGTTAAAGTAAGCTTCCATGCTTAGTATCTATTTAAACATACAAAGAGGGTTTGTGTGGTTTCCCTTTGTTAAAGTGGTAGGGATTATTGAAAAATTGTTTTTCTATTTGTTTTGAAACCTGTTATGCTAAATGTTTACATTGTTTCAGCTTTTTGAATACATGACATTTAGCCTTAATTTATGAAGCGGTTTGAATATAAGCTTGGGACACATTAGAGTAATGCTGTAGGGATTAAATGTTATAAGTTTTTTTACCTTCTCATACATTTTTCTTAAATCTCTGGATAACTAAAGTACAATGTGTGTTTTATGAATATTGTTTTTTGAAAATAACTTTCTGTCCGGGCTGTAACCAGATGTACCCCGTTTGTGATTTGTTGGGGTTTTGCGTGGTGTCGACCTGGTGGAAGTGCTTTGGCTATTCAACTCTTGGTAGGTTGACTGTGTGGTGTTGCCAAGGCATTATTTTTGAAAATGTAAACAACTGTTTTTAATTCCACCATTGTCAAGGATATGACATCACGGTTGGTTTTATTTAAAAGTGTATTGGCGCCTTTTTACTGTTGTCTGATGAAGCTCTTGCTTTGTAGGAGCGAAAACGTTCTTATTAAAATACGTTTACGAATTTTTAAAGTTCCTGAGGATTTGGATTTGCTTGCTTTGCTGTTTTTCTACTGTTTTGTTTTCGTTGGCTGCACCCCTTTAAGCACTGTTCAACCCAGCTTAGCGGGCTTGCGCATTGCTAAGCTGTGCTCAGCATTTTCAAAATGGTCCAATGGTGGCAAAGGGTGGGAATATGGCCTTATTTAAACCATGCAGGTGGGAATATAGCCATAACCTGTTTAGTTTGATCTCTGCAGGAACATGTCTGGCACTGGAGAGGAAGCACACTCTCGTGCACAGAGCTAGGGCATCCTGGAGTCCAGGGTCATGGCTGGACTCCTCGTAGAACATCATGACAACAGACTACTGCAGGGCCAGTGCCAGGGCTGTCAGTACAAAATGGAGGCCTGAGACCATCTAGCATGCAATCTCATCAGTGCCACTGGAATCCCCCGAACTGGTGAGCAGGTATGGCATCATTATGCTGACCTAAAGCATAGGAAGGGGAAGCTCTTGGCCCAATGGATCCAATATGCTCAGGACCAGCATGCTCCAGCAGTTGTAAGTATCCCAGATATAGCTGTACCAAATTCTAGCCTGAGTATGTGATAGACAGATATGCATAATGTTTGTTTCTCACCCTTACAGCTGCAGAAGAGAGGGCTATGAACATTGAGGCCCATGCCAACAGACTGACAAGGATGCGCTGACAGACTGGTGAGTACAGATCTACCTTTCAGTATATGGTGAAATAAATAAGAAGAAGTTATTTGTTTACTGTGTTCTGTGTGTAACAATTAAAGAAAAGTTTGCCAGACTAATAGTCATCCAGGATATGCAGTAGTAGAGCACTGTGTCATATAACTACAATAAAAACCTAAACTACCAACTGTTGTGTTTATTCTGGTATGTTCTAGAAATAGAATGTGTACAGATTCTGCACAGAAAATATGGCTTTGACAGCATGAATTAACAGATGTTGTTCTGAGAATCAGCTAGTATGCAAAACAGTAGCTTGTGGAGCCGTAATTCAAGATATACATGAAATATGACATATGTTATGCATTAAGATCCAAACCCTGAATACTAATTTCAAATGTATTATAGTGTGTCCCCTGCTGTAGTGCCTTGTGTTAACCTTTGTTGTCCAGATTGTATAATTTCAAAGGATTACTACACAGTACAGTAACTATCTGTCATGCATGAATCTCAGGATCGCAAGTTCAGACTGTCTAACCCACATAGTATTATGCAGAAAACAGTCAAACAAGAGACAGCAGCTCCCCTGTAGCCCAGTGTGATGCAAAACAGCCTTGTAGTTCAAAGATGGTTTGAATCCAGGAAGTGATACTGAGATATGTGCATATATACACTCAAGAAATCTGGAATATTTGTAGAAACAGTCAGATAGTGGTAACCGATATTTTCTCCACATGTCTTGCAGGTAATGAAATGTTTGTAGTAGCTGTTTGAAGGGTATAACAATACACCATGTATAACTGTCCCACTGTCCAACCCCATGCCTGCAAATGACAGCAGGATAGGTACATACACCATGCCCTCTTCCAGATATATGTCTCTCAAGTGTCACGCTGTCATGGCTAGTGGTCACTGCTGCCAATCACCTTGGACACAGGTAGGAATCCAGGTGAACTATGCTAGAAGCAGACTCACACAAAATCATTGCAGGGTACCCCTTCTTTGTCAGGTATGTAACCCTGACATGTAAAAGCCCCCTCCAGTAAAGTAGCCACAGTTCACCCAGTCTTCCCCATACCGTTACAGGTTGATAGTCTAACAGGCATGTATGTGCCAAAGAAGCTATGGGCCATAGGTAATTGTAAAGTGAGGGCAGACCTGTAGAGTATTGAGCAGTACTTTTGTGAAAAATAGAAGCTGATACAGTTTTTAATGGACTTTTTATTCTCTCCCCCACCCGTCATCTGCATCAATAATTATTATTCATATACTATGGGTATGTTGTTCTCAAAACCTATTGTTAGGACATGTGTTCCATTACTGCTCATATATTTCATTGGTTGCATATTAACATACCTTGTTCAAATACCATTATTGGAGACCTGTTGCCATCAATATAACTTGCATGCTGTTAAAATGCTTACTGTTGTTCCATTTATGCAAGTGTTCTGTTTGCTATGCAACTGTTTCAAATCTGTTGGTTTGTGTTAATGGGAACACCCATGCATGGTGTTATAACTAATTTTGCAATGTGTTTTCCATGACTAACCAATATATCTGGGAAAACCACAACACTATAGCATGTTTGGGAAGGTAGATCCTGGTGGATTCACCTGTCCCACCCCATCTGGCCATGGCATTGGGCCCCAGCATGTCTGGGACCCAACCTAGAACATCCTCCTCCACTGGCCCTGCACCACCTTTGGGTAGAACTGCCTCAGGGGATGGGGCCCATCCCCCCAGGTGCAGGCGCAGAGAGGAGCCCATCACCCGCAGAATGTACTGGGGTATGGTACGCAGCATCATCCACTCTGAGTTGGGTGGGTGGCTGCAACAGATGGAGGGCCATCTGGTGCACCTCAAGGGGCAGGCTGGCCCTCTTGTCCAGCCCCTAGCACAGCCACCTTTGGAGCCATGAAGGTGGATGGTGACTGCCCATGGGTGGGGACCTCAGTCCCACTGCATCCATTTGGGGGTTCATGGGCCTCTGATTCCCAACCACCCTCCCTGTCCAAAGTATTTACACCCCTCATGTGTCATATTCCACCCCTGTCTGTTGTTTGTGTGTTTGGCTGCAAATGCTACCTATCCTGCCAAACCTACCTCCCCAAACATACATACAGCCCTTCTCCAACATCCCACTCTCACCTAAAAAAATAAACAGGGCATCTGTCCCACAAAAAAAATCATTGTCACATACATAGCTCTACATTTTGTCCCCATGTATGGTGAAATTAATCAATCTACCCACAAATTATTCTAAAATGTCTGTCACCAACACCCCTCCCTGTGGGGTGTGAGACTGTAAATTCCAAATTCTACACATTATTTACAGCTGTTGCTACAGAGGAAATGTAGAGTTATGGTCATTTCCTACACCCATCCTGCACATCCCTAGCTGGTTTTCCTAATGTTTTACCCCCTACTTGCCCCCATTTCACTACTTTCCTATCACTCTTTTTTCTTTTCTTTAATTAAAATTAGAATGGGTGTAAGCGGAAGAAAATGGTGCTAAGTGAATAGGGCTTAACCATCTGTTAGCATTGCTTAGCTTCATGCAAAACTGCATATACCCACCTATAACTGCTTAAAACTGCCTTAATCACTCTGTCTCCATCAGCCCTTGTTCTGCCCAACAACAAAATAATCACCCCTGCCAAGTCTTGAACCCTGGATGCTGTGCACTATAGTCACAGCAATGTACCACTACACCATCTGAGCTGTGGGATGTACAGACATGCTCATATGAGTCTGATGCACAGGGTAACTATATTACAGTGTAGCAATGTCATGCTGTGTAAGGTGCTGTCTGCTAGCAGTAGTTATGGGTACACATCGAGGTGTATGTACCTTGTTAGCCATAATGCACTATTGCTGTTAGTATTGTTGACTGACTGTAGTGTCATTTACTGTATTCTGGTTGTGTTCCAGGTGTCTGTGTGTCTGCAGGCTGTGGGCCTGCTGACAGTAGCAATAATGAGTAAGGCAGAGTGGAAACACAGTGACCTTTTCATAGCCAAGGTACAGCTATATATGTACATGTTTACTAGGTGTGTTTACGTGCAACAGTGTGTGAGGGCCAATCATGGCAGACAGTGCGATCTTGCATACATACCCATGACACAGTCACCTAGCCTTTATACATGTCACCTGGGTGTTCTGTAGGACCACAGGCTCACACATACACAGGAGGTTACTTGAGTACTGACACTAGGCCCCCTCACAAGCTTAGCCATTATTTTAACTGCAACAAATTCAGCTATCAGCACCTGTTGCCCCTGCCATTTCTGTCACATCCATTTGACCATCATGCAGTTGATGGGGGTATGGCTGGTACTGTGTATGACAGGTTTGGGGTATGTATTCCTGACACAGGTCAGCCTGTGTTAGTCTAATCTGACAATCACCAGCATGTGTATCTGCTATCTCATATGCATGTCTGGCCTCTCATGCTGGTAGTGCACACAGTGTCATAGTCCTGTACATGGGGCAGTTGACAAAGGGCTGAGCACAGCCCCTATCTGCACAGTCTTACAAATGATAGTGCTAGATACATAACACAGATAGCACAGCTTTACTGTAGTGTGGCAGTGTCTGCCACTACTATTGAAGTGGGTGACAATTGCTGACACTGTCAGGATTGCCAATGGTGGGTTCAGAGGCCCTTAACATGTTAGAGACATCTGACACACACACACACACACACACACACACACACACACACACACACACACACACACATCGCTGCATAGGGACATCCATTGAGACACACATGCACATGGAGGTGACACTTAGAGTAGATGACCTACCCATCTATTAATGAACAATACACAGTGTTACTACCATTGCACCACAGTGGCTTGGTGTTAGAAACTGTGTAACTGTGTTTGTACTGTGGATGATATCTGTATGGGCTGACACTAGGATGGCAATGGGGGAGTTCACAGGGTGGAAGAGGCACACAAAATAGTATAGCCATCACATACACACACTGAAGACAGCCACAGGGGCTGTGCATACAAAAACACATGCACAGTTGCCAACAGACATATTAGTAAACCTATGTATCCACAGTGCTGCGAACACATGATATGTTCCACATACATTATATGCCTGGGACATAACACACAACCTCTTACAACAGGTAATCTTGCAAATACCTTCAGGGATGGTGGGATAACCCACCAGTCATAGTGATTGGTCTCATCTACTGCTCCTACAAACCTGCACAAGTGATAGAGTGACAGACTTTGTATCAGCATAATGTGTCAGTTAGGTATGATGTTGGATGCTGTCATGTGGGTCAGTATGGTAACTGTGACATATCTGGCAATGATATCAGAGGAATGCTCATTGTCAGGGGACACAGACCACATATAGGTTGCAAACATGTGGATATCCCATGTACATATGTACAGATGGCTGGTATGGGCTATATAGTGTTATGTGGTGCATGTGAGGCAGATGCCATTAACAGGGTCTTTAAAGTAATGTCATGGGTAGGGGGTCAACAGGCCTTAAAATGGTATAACCTACACACACAACAGTCACGGGGGATATGCTTCACACACACTGCTATAGTTGTTGGTATTGAGATTAGAACCCCTATCTATGTAAGTATTTCCACTATAGTATTATGCCATTATGGCACACATCACAGAGCTTACAGGGCTGACAAGTGTATACAGGTACATCTAAGGTGAATGACATCATTAGGCCTTATTAAGTAGGGCAATGGGATGTGTACTAGATGGTACATTCCTCAAAATGGTATAACCCACCCCCCAGAGGATATGATTCTCACCCAAACACACACCCACACACACACACACACACACACGCACACACACACACACACACACACACACACACACACACACACACACACACACACACACGCACACACACACGCACACGCACACACACACACACACACACACACACACACACAGGGATGATGTGAGTCTCAGACACACACACCCACACACACACACACACACACACACACACACACACACACACACACACACACACACACACACACACACACACAGACACACACACACACACACACACACACACACACACACACACACAGTATCACAGTTACTTGTATTGAGTTTAGAACCTCTACCTATCTAGTTATGTGTTCTACAGTTTTACGCAGTTACCACATGCACCACAGAGATTATAGGATTGAACAACGTCACAAGATATGTCTAGGGTGATCACATCAAGAGCCCTTGTAAAGTATGGCAATAGGAAATGTACTGCATGGGAAGGGTGTCAAAATACATTACCCTACAAACATACACACTTACAAACATCTTCACACACCCACACATTTGGTACTACTGAATGTAGAACCCCTACCTATCTAGTTATCTGTATTATACTGTTACTCAGATATTACACATGCCATGGAGCTTACAGGGCTAAGTGCTCTCCAAAGGTACTTCTAAGGGCAATGACATCAGTAGGACTCCTAAAGTAGGGCACTGGGAAGTGTTGAGGGTGGGAAAGTGCTCAAAATACTTCTGCCTACAAACATACACACTCACAAACTCTTGCACATACACTTATACACACATACACATTTGCCAAACCTGAGAATAGAACATCTGCTTATCTAGTTAATCATCCTATAGTGTTATGCAGTTATCGCACATGATACAGAGCTTACAGAGCTAACAACTGCCCAAAGGTGAATGACATCAGCAGGATTGCTAAAGTAGGGCACTAGGTGGGAAAGTCCTCAAAATACTCCATCCTATAAACATACAGACTTATACACACACACAAATTTGCCAAACCTGAGAATAGAACCCTTGCCTATCTTGTTATTTGTACTATAGTGGTACACAGCTATCACATGTGCTACAGAGCTTAGAGACCCAACAAGTGTCCAAAGGTGCTTCTAAGGTGGAGGACTGCTAAAGTTGAACGCTGGGATGTGTACTGGGTGGGAAAGTCCTCAAAATGCTTCAGCCTACAAACATACACACACACACACACTTCTACACACACACACACACACACACACACACACACACACACACACACACACACACACACACACACACACACACACACAAAATTGCCAGAACTGGGAATGGAACCACTGCCTATTTTGTTATTTGTACTATACTGTTACATAATTATTGCATGCACCACAGAGCTTATAGAGTTGGGGCTGTGCAAATGTACTTCTAACGGGAATAACATCAGCAGGACTGCTAAAGTAGGGCAGTGGGAAGTGCTGTGGATGGGAAAGTCTTCAAAATACATCATCCTATAAACATACACACTTATACACACACTTGCCAGAACTGGGAATAGAACCCCTGCATATCTAGCTATTTGCACTATACTGTTGCATAGTTATTACATGCACCACAGAGCTTATAGGGCTAGGGTTGTGCAAAGGTACTTCTAAGGGGAATGACATCAGCAGGACTGGTAAAGTGGGGCACTGGGAAGTGTACTGTGTAGGAATGGCCTAAAACTGTTTCAACTACAAGCACTTGTCAAGATTAAGATTAGAACCCCTATATATTCTATTATAGTGCTACACAGTTATCACACATGCTACAGAGCTTATAGGGTTTACAGGTGTTCAATGGTACTTCTAATGTGAATGACAGCAGCAGATCTTGTGAAGTAGGGCAATGGAATGTGTGGGAACAGCCTCCTAATACTTAGACCTACAGACACACACACACACACACACACACACACACACACACACACACACACACACACACACACACACACACACACACACACACAGAGGTTACAACCGGTATGACACTGTCTGCAGCAGGACATCACTCTATGCCATTCAAGGTATCCGTGTGTGTGACTCACTCTGTGTGTGTCTCCCTATGTCTCTCTCTCTATCACTGTCTGTCTCTTTCTTCCCCACTTCTGTGTGTGTATGCTTGACATATTGTTATCAGTTGCCCATAAATATGTCTGTGTCAATGGTACTTCTAATGTGAATGACAGCAGCAGATCTTGTGAAGTAGGGCAATGGAATGTGTGGGAACAGCCTCCTAATACTTAGACCTACAGACACACACACACACACACACACACACACACACACACACACACACACACACACACACAGAGAGAGGTTACAACCGGTATGACACTGTCTGCAGCAGGACATCACTCTATGCCATTCAAGGTATCCGTGTGTGTGACTCACTCTGTGTGTGTCTCCCTATGTCTCTCTCTCTATCACTGTCTGTCTCTTTCTTCCCCACTTCTGTGTGTGTATGCTTGACATATTGTTATCAGTTGCCCATAAATATGTCTGTGTATCACGAGGAACAGATGCAGTTATATCACATATGGGCCACCTACACTAGCTGAAGGTAATCCTGTCTGATGTGTGTGTGTAGGGACAGTTAAGGTGTACATAGCTGTCTGTATGCAAAGACATATATGCACAATACAGTTATATAGTCCGATGTGGGTTCCAACATGGCCTGTGATTCACTAAGTGTAGGATCATGTCCAGTGTGACCTTCTATAGTGAGAGTGGGACTCCATTCCAGACATAGGTGTACTCTGGTCTGGGGTTTTGTGTGCTACAGCCATACCTCTTAAAAGTAAACAGGACTTTCCTAGGGGTACTGGGTTTGTTTTAGCAGATATTTTCTGACATATCTAAGGTCTGACACTGCAATATAGTGTGTTATTAACTAGAGACTGACATCCTCAGATCAGCACAGTGTTTTACCAGAGGAATATCAAATGTATGATGCACAGACCAATATTATGAGCCCAACTATATACATTCTTTCCCAAAAAGGCCAGTTGAGAGGTGTAGCTACAGCCAGTTGACTGATGAAGCTGTGTAAACAGTCCAGCAACTTGGTGATATATTGGGTGGGGATCTCCTGCTTGTGTGGTTTTCTTCTTACCTGAAAAGTCATATCCTGGTGTGGCTCTTAACTGTACAAATTTTGACAGAATGTCCTGGTGTTTGTCTAGAAGTTTCATCCAGTGTACATAAACTTGTGTTTTTATAGCAAGTTTGTTGCATATAATTGAAGACTGACATTGCAAAATAATGACAGACATTAGTGTTTCAGACTTCATAAACTTCAGACAATTCCTGCTAATGCAAAACCCCTTATCCTACCAACTTTCGCAGTATGTAGGGGCAATATTTACAACACGTGCCTATCATTGTGCTTTTGTCACACTTTTATTTATGACCTTGTCCAGATGTCTTGCTGTCAGAGGTTGGGAGATATGGGTGTGGGTATAGAGTGCATTCTACTGTGCAGAACTGTCTATTATATGTGTAGTATATTCCACATAGCACTGTGACTTCCAGGTATGTCAGTGGCAGAGCAGTACAGAGCAATGTGGTGAACCACTGACAGACAGTTTTGTGTAGGTTGATAGGTTTCTATGACGTTAGTAGGGCATTGGCCCTGAAGCCCTTATAACCCACGCAGATGAGAGTGTAGGCCATGTTACAACATGTCAGCACACAGAGCCCCTGTCCAGCAGGGACACAGGCGGGATCACAGAAGTGTATTTTGTGTTTCCTGTGCAGTTATACAGGGAGCACATCACTAGGGGTATTGAGGCACTTGACTTGCTGTTGACAGTGAGTGTATTCCACAGATAGGGTAGTGTGTGATACATGCATCTGTCACACCAACAAGCCATACTGATATCACAGCCCAGGTTGATACTGCACCTACAGGTTGATGGAGTGGGCCTTGAGTTCCAGATGTGCAACAGTCCCATCAAGGCAGGGTCTGGATTGCTTTATATGCCAGACAGGGGTCACCTCAGCAGAGTCTGTATGGAATGGGGTAGATGGACAGTGCAGTTAGCCTATCTGTGTAGGGTAGATCTGAAGACATCTGGATAAGATCCGGATGAAAAGCGCTTTACATGAAATTAATTTGAGCAGTCCTGTTGAGAGTTTTTAAACCGGAGTACAAGTGGGTACTTTTTACCGTGTTGGAGTGACATTTTATGCTACAATAAAACTTGTGAGAGTACCGGTGTGTTTGGTAGCTGGTGCTTTTGCGGTTTTCTTCAGTTTGTTTTCATTTATTGGTGCTTCTTTGTAGGGTAGGTGTTTGTGGTTTGGGGTAAGGCCTTAGTGTTTGCAAGACCATGGTGTGTGGAGCCTACATGGTCTGTTGTGTGTAGGTTTGGGGGATTCTCATGTAATTTTGCCTCTGAGGTGTCCATTGTTTGAGTTTTGTTTTGTTGCTGACCTCCACTTACATGGGTGTGTGTTGTGTATTTGCAGGTGATGTTTGCTGACTCCTTACACTGCATGGCACCTATGTTACTGCACAATCTGTTCTGGTGCGCACATTCTCCAGTTGTCTGGCCAGTGGTCCCCCTTTGCCTTATGTGTGTCTCTATATCCTTCTGTATTCCAGTCACAGGCTTTGGCCACAGTGGCTAGTGTTATGTATTTGTAATTCTGATGTAGGCGGGGTACACGCCGTCACATCATAAACAGGGTTGTAGACTTCACACCTCTCAGTGTACCTATTTAGCAGGTTGGCCATCATTGCACCACTCCATTTGCTGTGGCCCTTAGATGGTTTGTGTTGCTATATGTCATTATGAGGTTACATGTGGTCCTAGCTGTCATACCATCACAGACTGACATCCACACAGGGCCAAATATGAAAGTCAGACAAAGGTCTATACACGAGGACAGGGTGTTAATACTGTTCTGCCAAACAGAAACAGTTGGGAGACCAGTTAGGTAACTGCTTGTTTGCTCTTATGGGTTTGACGTCTGCTTCCCCACTGTCTGCCATTGCTGTTTTGACATGACCCTTTCTTGTTTTGCAAATAGTTGGCAGGCAAATGCAATGTTAGGACAAGCAGAACAGCTATACAAGGCATACTTGTGCTCCTTCTGTGACAACCTGTGTCATTTCAGGGGTATGGCTGTTGGCCAGTGACATGCTGTTACTGCTGACACAGAAATATGGCAGCCTTTTATACACTGGCAGTACACTGACCTTCAGGTACCTACTGTCCTACTAGGCACCATACCTCTCAACCTCTGAGAGCCAGACATCTGGACAAAGCCATAAGTGACTGAGGGACAGAGGCCTAAATACAGGGACCATTTTTAAGTATTGGCCTTACAAACCTAGAAAGGTGATTCAGTACCTGGTTTTGCATTAGCATGCATGTTTCTATAGGGTATGACATCTGACACTACAATCTGTCATTATTTTCTGACCTTAGTCTTGTGTGATTTGCCAATGAATTGCCAGATAACCACTATTTCATGTTTTACAGACCACAGTTATGCTGCAAACCTCTGGACATTCTGCAATATGTCTGTACAGTTGAGAGGTATGGTAGGCACTGTATAGGTTACTACAAGCTGTGTACTGTCCATATGTGTGGCCCCCTGTCCTTGACCTGTACAGCTTTCCTGCATTAACAGATATTAACATCTGGACAGTGTATACAACTCCTACCTTAGGTGTAGCTGACATGCAGAATACTTGGCACTGCAGTTCTTGGAACATGGCCCTGTCAAAGACAGCACTGTACCTAGGCCACTACAACACAACAGTCGGGAGTAAGTGCTGGCCACATTCTGACAGTATTAACCACACATATACATAGCTCATTGACCCCTGCATATTGTGGACATAAAAGATATCATGTTGATTAGGACAGCCCTGGCAATGTGTGGTCTGCTGCTATTTCCCTGCAAACATACATGTTATTGCATTTCTATGGGAATATGGGTGTGGGAGAGGGGGCACACCTGTCAACCGTACACAGTTGCACAGACTGTGCTGATATTTGCTTTACATTTTGGTTCCATTTAACATAGTATTGTGCCCTGTCTTGGAGACTAGAGGCATATCACTAAAGACCACAGGTCAGATTGTAATGGCATACATTTGAGTTTCAGACTTCTTACCCTTCAGACCCTTACTGCAACTGCAAATCCTGCTGTGCTATCACTGTGTAAGTCTGTAGGGGGGTATTTCATCATTGTCACAATTTGTGGGCCTTTGCCAGACATTTCTTTATGGTTTTCTACAGCTGACTTGCTGGATGAGGCTGCTGGGTGAGTATGGGACCCCCACACTGACATCCATGCCTGCGACCTATGACCACCCCTAGTTAGTTGGCCCCCACATATATTGCAGTGGGATTTGTCACCTTGGATACTATTGCATAGTGTGGGGAGGCCAGTATTGGGCAAAAATTTCCTGGTGTCCCACATAGCTGTCAGTTGTCTGCTGCTATCCCAGGAGGCCACTCCATTCCCTTGCATGCATGCAGCAATACCATAGATATGTTACCAGAACATACTAATGCATTCATTTATTGTTAAGAAGATTGACTTACCTTGTGCCTGTGGCAGTTGTGAGGACGGTGCTTGAGGGCTGCCTATGTCATATGCATAGCACACAGTACACTGCCTATACATGGTAAGATACAGGTAGTGTGATGTGTGGCATCCATTTTACTGTGTATGCAAGTCAGAGAGCGGTGTCAGTCCCTGGGTCCCTAGAGTATCAGTGTGTGCACTGTGCATTGATTCTTTGCCAAGGCCAGGTCATACTGGGTATGCCTCCAGCTGCCTACAGGAGCTGGCTCAGGGGGTTTTTCCTCCGAGTCCCTCTGTGCCTGTGGGGACTTTGGCAATGGTGGGGGGCTGTGTGGCCCTTCCCCATGCTGTTCCTGCTGCAGCTTGTTTCCACAGGATCATATTTTGTACCATGGCACATACTATGAACATGTGCACATGTGGCTGGAGAATACTCCAGGGCTCCACAAGATATGTCAAGGCAGCAGAACCGTGGCTGGATCATCCAAAACACATGCTCTATAATGATCTTGGTTTGTGCATGTGCCTCATTATGGCATTCTTGAGTGGGTGTGTGTGCATTTCTGATAGGAGTTATCATCCATGGCTCCAGTGCATTGCCAGCATCCTCCACCAGATGGCCATATGGGATGCCCCCTGGCAAATCCATGGTATAGCTGTGAGGAATGCCAGATGTGGGAGTTGTGCCAGCACACACATTAATGATAATGCCCTGGGCATTGAACATGACCTGGCAGTTGGAGTGAAAGCCCTTGTGGTTTAAGTAGACACTACCCTGTTCACCAGGTGGTGGTTTGATGTGGATGTGGGTGCGGTCTATGGCACCCAGTACCTGCGGGTAGTCTGCTACACAGTCGAAGAGGTGCATATTGCTGTCCTCTCCTCATGGGTGTTGAGGAAGTAAATGTGTTCACCGGCATGTGGTAGCATGGGGTCCAAGAACTGGTGGAGTACCCTGGATGCAGATGCCTGCGAGACCCATATGATGTCCCAAGTAGGTCTTTGGAAAGTACCTGTAGCTAGTATTCTTAAGGCTACACATACCTTGGTATCCACTGGGATAGGTTCCCTTCTGTTGGCTCTGGGTCTGAGGGGATACGGGCACAACTCGATGAGTTGCTGAAGTATGTCCCTGTCCACCCTGTAGTGCTCTACTATCTCCAGATCATGTAGCCCCTGGTAGGTTACCCTGGGTCTGAACACTCTTCTCTGCCTCCTCAGTCTGGGGCGGTTTCCAGCATTATTCTCCTCACCACCCTCAGCCTCTAGCACATACTGATGTATCAAAGTGACAGCAGCCCCTAATATTTTGTTGATTAAAATTCCCCTGAGTGTGTACACCAATGGTGCAGAGTTTGTGGGAAAAACAGGCTGAAAGGTGTTTGCACAGTTTATACTGTTGTGCTGTACATGCTGCCTGTATGACTGGCTGGCTATGATACATTCCACCTGCCTGTCATTTTTTTTGTACTTGATTGCTTTTATTCTGCTATTTCCCTTTTTGTTTTTTGGGGGGTTTTTTTTCCTTCTCATTTCAGCCCCTGTTAAGGTCCAAGGTGCGCCATGCAAACCCAGTGCCCAAATGTAAACAGTTTTGCTATTTCTGGGGGGGTTCTTTGTTTTAGACCTGGTCTGCACCACACAAACCCCTTTAACCAAAGTAAACAGTTTGAAGCAGAAATGGCCCTCCCCTGGAGGAGAACACACTATTCATTTCATGGAATAAGTCAATACAGCCTCAGACACACACCTTGCTTAGCTGTGCTTAGCTAACCGAAATGGGAGCCATGGAGCTACAATGTGCTTTCACCAAGCATGACACACCCCCTTTTCATGTCAGCTGCTTCCCCTGCTTACACCACTGCCTTATAGCTCCTACATGGTTAGGTTACCTGTTATTGTTTTGATTCTGCATGCCATTCACTATAATGACAAAATGCAGATTTCACTTAAAATTGTCTTTTCAAATTTTTTCTTTTATTTTCAGCACAAACCTGTTTACTCGCCTCTGCGCTATGCTTAAAAGGCCAAAATCGTCTAAAAAAATAAAACTTTGATTTTCATATTTTTGTAACACTTTTCCATGCCAATGGCCATATTTTGGCTGATAGTTCCCAGGGTCTGTAGTCACTACCCCTTTATAGCAAGGGATGACTGTAAC
Organism: Protopterus annectens; assembly: GCF_019279795.1. Taxonomy (NCBI): domain Eukaryota; kingdom Metazoa; phylum Chordata; order Ceratodontiformes; family Protopteridae; genus Protopterus; species Protopterus annectens. The sequence goes on along the minus strand of NC_056731.1, from coordinate 1,220,555,854 downwards.
AGTGTGCCATTTGGGAGGGACAAAGCCTGAAGTGAGGCTGTGACTGAACAGGGCACACAGATGTGGTGCCAGGTATCTTTGCAGTGCATGTAGAACAAAGCCAGGGATATTTTTGGGTCCCATGGAAGCTTTATTCTTGCCCGTGGACAATGCAGGTTTAACCTGGGCTGCAGTAATCCTGGGTGCCTGGCATTCTTCTGGCAGTCTGATTGTTCCCCTAGGGAGGGGAGAGGGGTAAAGCTGGCACTGAATGTGTTGGCAAGAATGTTGGCAATATCTGTTGGCTCAGTATAGGAGGTAGCATTGTACAGTAACTCAGAGCACTTCCGGGTATTGCCATGAAGGTTCTTGATATAACTATCAAAGGCTTTGTGAGTGTTGTCAGTGTCTGTTGCAATTCTGCCATCATAGCTGGCTTTAGATGATTTCATGAGGGATTTCAAGCTGTTGTTAAGGCTAATAAGAGAGTTTTACCACTCTTGGGACTCCACCTTTTTCTGCTACAGTTTCTTCCTTCTGTTGTACAGGTTATTAATGGCAGGGGATGACCAGATTGGCATCCACTGTTTGGAGGAGACTGTCATGGTTCTGTTGGGTATGGCTAGTTCCATGCATTTATGTACATGTTTGTACAGTGCATTTGTGTATGATTTGGCAGTCATGCAGGTATTTTCCATTGGCATGGGTGCTGTGAAGTTAGCCACCTCTGTTTTTAGGAGTCCAAAGTCAGCTTTGGAGAAGTTTTTCAAGGTGGTTACCTTTGTGGGTGGTGTGGGTGAGATGTGGATTTCCATAGTGATTACTTTATGGTTGGATCTGACTGGGTAGGGATTGACTACTGTTGTTGAGCAACAGTTCCATATGTTAGTAATCAACACAGGTCAAGGATGTTACTGGGTGTCAGAATGAGCTGGTCCAGGGCATTGGAACTGATGGATTCCAGGAAGCGTTGGGCCAGTGTATTGGTGCTTGAGTATCTTTCCCAGTTGATGGAGGGGTAGTTGAAGTCTCCTAGTATGAGAGTGTTGGGTTGGACCTTGATAGATTCCAGGGTGTTGAGGAATGTGGAGTGAGAGTCTAGAGACATGGATGGGGGCCCATAGCAGCCTATGACCTGGATTGCACTATTACCCAATGTCAGTTGTACCTGAAGTATCTCAGATGCATTATGCTGGGATACTAGTCTGGAGGTGTGCATATCCTTTATGAATAATGGAGACACCACCACCTTTGGATCTGTGGTCCATGTTTTGGGGCTGACAGGTGTGAAATGAGTTATAGCCTGGCAGTGCAGGGATGCTGTCTGCTGCTGTAAACCAGGTCTCTGTTACAGCACAAATGTCAATGTTCTCCAGTTTGAGGAGTGCTTTGAGTGACTGCATCTCAAGATTTAGATGTCTAGTCTTGAGCAGTATGACCCTCAAATTACATTTATTTAAAGCTGTTACGGTGGTTGTTTGATTTGGAACACCCTGGAAACCCAGGGGTGACAGATGCAGGCCATCTCTGGCAAGACATTGTAGACTGTCAATCATGTCATCCCAAGCAGACAGATACTGTATCCCCTGAGAATGACACCAGACACTTAAACCAATTGTTGAAGTCAATCATTTGTTGTTTGTACTGCAGTATCATTCTGGGTGACAGTAGTATACTGCTCAGGGCTGCTGTCATACCTGCTTGGCTCACATAATCTGAGAGCTCCACCATGTCTCTTTTCATGTAGTCAAGGGAGGTGCATCTCAGGTCATTCACACACACATGGACAATGACAGAGTGATACTTGTAGTTGTTTTGGAGTGACCTGACTGGGTGTGTTATGTGCTGGATTCTGCCACCTGACGGACAGCTGACTGTTACCTTCTCCATATTCAGCCTAGTGAGTGGGACATTTGTGTGCTTCACTACTGAGTCACCTATGATTACTGTATTGGCCAAGGTGGATAGCCTTAGGGGGTAAGGTTGAGGGGCACACTGTGCAGGTGAGATATGTGTCCTGTGGTTTCTGCTGTGTTGTGGTGGTTGAGTGGGTGGGTGTCTGTCTTGATGGTCTCTGCTGTTTGATTAAATGTCTATTGAGTGCCTCTGTGAAGGTGGGTGTGTGATTTTTGTTTGCATGTCAGAGCTCTGATAGTGGGTGTTCTGGACGGGTATGTGTTCCATGTGGTGTGGTTCAGGTGTTGACCCTTCTCCTCCTGACCAGCTAGTCCAGTCTTCACTGGAGAGTGCATATTTAACAATTTGGTGACATAGGGATATCTCCCACAAGTTTAGAGGAGAGGGTTGTCTGTGTATATGAGGCAGTTGCAACAGTGCCTCAGAATGCCCAAGTGCACCAGGCCAATGAGAAAAGGCACAGATAACTGCACTTTAATCATGCCAGGAGGGGTGGTCCTAACTAATAAGTACTGGAGCTAATTCCATGAGGAATGACTACTGCTGA